>NC_135820.1:24971061-25214032 GCF_964213995.1 Mustelus asterias | reverse complement strand
AGGATCTAAGTACCAAATCAGTGATTTTCAATGCCTGAAGCCTATTAAAGGTAGGCCATTCATGGGTCAGTGAGGCACACCTGCTCCAACCAGATGGAACTCATTTTCTGAGCCTCTAAAATATCAGGAAGAAGTTTACTGTTTTCTCATCTTTGAGTGTGAGAGTTGAGATTATGAGAGAGATGAGTGTGTGTGTGTGTATGCATCCTTCATTCACCCCTCCTCGCCATCCTCCTCCCGTGGCTGATATTAATGCAAACTCAGGGCTTAGAAGGTCAGGCTCTTCTAGATCAAGTGGACTCCCAAAATTTTCTACACATCAGAATTTTTAAAAAAAGCACACAGGCACATACAGCAGGCAAAAAATGCTTGTAGACAGACGGCGCCATAGCAAAAATATTTAAAGAGAAACCTATGGAGAAACAAACACACCTGGATTTTCCTCAACAGTTTTTCTTATTCTACTCCAGACCCCTCTACTTTAAACTTTACACAGAATAATTTATTAGATAAGTATAAACGAGGAAGAAAGCCAATAAAATTAACTTCTTTTGTTTCTTTATGTAGTTATTATTGTTCCAGCAGTACTTTGTAAGCTAAAAAGATCGTCCGAGGAGGAAGGTTCCAGAAGGATTCTTTTTAAAAGTTGGGAAATCATGGATATAAATAAATAAAGTAAGCGGCAAGTGTGAAAGTGATCAATGTTGCCTGTTGCCCACCACACCCTCTCTCTCTCGTACCCTGGGAGGCCTTCTTTCTCCCCCTCACCAATCTCCACTCTTCTTCCTTAGTGTCTCTCTTCCACTTCACTGTCATCCTCTCTCTCTCTCACACCCTCCCTTTCACATTCCCCTCATCTCACAGACACAGCCGGAGCCATTTTACCAGATAGAAATCTGGCCAACCTCTCTCCTCTGGATCCACCAATGGCAGCGTTGGGATTCCAATTCTCTTTTTTCCTTTTTCGCTGAAATAGTCAGAAAATGTGTGTGGGGGGGGAGAGGGGTCAAAGAATCATAGCGATCTATAGCAGAGAAAAAAACCCTTTCTATCTACATCCCGTTGCAGAATCACAATATCCTCATCACAACATGCCCTTCCACCTATCTTCGTATCATCGGCAAATTTAGAAACTTGCTTCCAGGTCATTAATGTAAATAGTGAACAACAGCGGATGAAAAACTGCAGTACTCTACTAGTTTCATCTTTCCACTCTTAAAATGACCCATTAATTCCAACTTTCTGTTTTCTATGTGACAGCCAGTTTTCAATCCATGTTAACACACTTCCTCCAATTCCATGGGCTTTTACTTCACGCATCAGCCTCTTATGCTGCACCTTATCAAAAGCCTTTTGGAATTCTAAATACATGTTCCCCTTTATCTACTCTCCCTCTAACATCCCCAAAGAATTCAAGCAAATTTGTCAAACATGATTACCTTTCATAAAACCATGTTGATTAGCTTGGTCAGAGGGTGGCACGGTAGCACAGTGGTTAGCACTGCTGCTTCACAGCTCCAGGGTCCCGGGTTCAATTCCCGGCTCGGGTCACTGTCTGTGTGGAGTTTGCACATTCTCCTCGTGTCTGCGTGGGTTTCCTCCGGGTGCTCCGGTTTCCTCCCACAGTCCAAAGATGTGCGGGTTAGGTTGATTGGCCAGGTTAAAAATTGCCCCTTAGAGTTCTGAGATGTGTAGGTTAGCGGGATTAGCGGGTAAATATGTGGGGGTAGAGCCTGGGTGGGATTGTGGTCGGTGCAGACTCGATGGGCCGAATGGCCTCCTTCTGCACTGTAGGGTTTCTATGATGATTCTATGATTATATTCAGCTTTCCTAAATGATTAGCTCGTCCCTTTTTGATTATTGACTCCAGCGTCCTGTCAATAAATGATGTTAAACAAACTGCCCTATAGTTCCCCGCCTTCCTCCCTTTTTGAACAAGGGCATCACATTGTAGGTTAGGGGGATTAGTGGGGTAAATACTTGGGGTTATGGGGATCAGGTCTGGGTGGGAATTCCTCTTAGTGTCAGGGGGATTATGTGGGGTGACAAGGATAGGCCTGGGTGGGATTGTTGTTGGTGCACTCTCAATGGGCTGAATGGCCTCCTTCTGCATTGTAAGGATGCTATGATTGGTTCTTCTGGAACCTTCCTGGAATTTAGCGAGTTATGAAAACTTTCAATAAATGGGTCCACTATCTCAGCACCCATCTGATATCTTAAGGATATGTCTTCCATAATGAAGACTGATGCATTTCTTTGTTTGCTGCTATTAATTCACCAGCCTCATTCAGTAGAGATCCCAAATTTACCTTAACCGTCTACTTCCTATTTATATATCTATATAAATTCCTACTGTTTGTTTTTATGCTGCATGCAAGTTTTCTCTCAAAATTGACCAATCAAAGTGACCAGAACACTTTAAAGGCTTAGGGGACAGAGACAATAATGAATATCTTACCCTAGAATGGTGTCAGAATTCATCATGCTGGAACTGAACAATAGTTTTACCAGGGCAATGAAGACAGCCACTAGACCCCCATTCCATGGGAGAGTTCTAAAATCAAGCCCTTCCCCCCGCAACCCTTTGGGACTCTCCCTCTGAAGTGGCTGAGGGGCACAGAATCACACCTTCTTATGCCTCCTTCGGAGTCCAAGGTGCTAGGTCCACGTTTGTCAGGACCTGCACCAAAGCCCACCCAATGGACTTCCTCCTCTGGGTGGGAACCTGATCGGGGCAGGGAGCATTCCGACAGGTTTGTTGCCCGGCAGTAATTCCGTTTCAGTTCCGATGCCCAATTCAAAGGACTGTCAGGATTCCCTCCAGGGGCTAGCAGGCCTGGTGAATCCCATCCAATGATTTTGCAACAGATGCTTGAAGCTTTAATAAAATTCTTGGGGAAACATTCATTTCCAGCCACTTCAATGAAACTTTCAGCAGTACCAGAAAAGATGGAGGATTCAATGTCAGTGTTATTTTGCATTCATTTAAATATGGACTATATGCTTCAATACAAAAGAAGAACCACAAACAAGAGGAATGAGGACCTTTTGGTAACTCTAACAGATGGCAGGAATTGGGTAACTATGTCAGGAGAGTGAACACCAGGAATAACTGAGGAATGGCCAACAAGTGCTTCAGACGTCACATGGAATATTATTACGAAATGAATTGTCCGAAATGGAATAACAGGGTTTTTCAAATGACACACAACATGGAAGGTTCAGAAAGGGAAGATGACAATCAGTCAGGAGGAATTGTACTGGTCACCAGAGCTTTAGTCCTATAATGCGTGCTCTAGTTATAAGAACATACGAACGTAAGAAATAGCAGCAGGAGTAGGCCATCTAGCCCCTCGAGCCTGCCCCGCCATTCAATAAGATCATGGCTGATCTGAAGTGGATCAGTTCCACTTACCCGCCTGATCTCTATAACCCCTAATTCCCTTACCGATCAGGAATCCATCTATCCGTGATTTAAACATATTCAACGAGGTAGCCTCCACCACTTCAGTGGGCAGAGAATTCCAGAGATTCACCACCCTCTGAGAGAAGAAGTTCCTCAGAGGGTGGTGAATCTCTGGAATTATGATTTCATTCAATTGGTCTCTGTTAGACACTGTATACATATCCACAGTATTTGGAGTGGATTGGGTAAATTTTGATCCTCTAAATAGTAAAAATCAAATTTATTGTATTAGAGTCATAGAATCCCTACAGTGCAGAAGGAGGCCTGCACCAACCACATTCCCACCCAGGCCCTATTCCCATAACCCCACATATTTACCTTGCTAATCCCCCTGACACTATAACCCACACATCTTTGGACTGTGGGAAGAAACCCACGCAGACATGGGGAGAATGTGCAAACTCTGCGCAGACAGTGACCCGAGGCCAGAATTGAACCCGGGTTCCTGGTGCTGTGAAGCAGCAGTGCTAACCACTGTGCTACCATGTCGTATTGGTCTCCTTACTTGAAGAAGGATGTAAATGTGTACAAAGCAGTTCAGAGAAAGTTTATTAGATTCATACTAGGAATGGATGTGTTGTCTTTTGAGGAAAGGTTGGAGAGGTTAGGTTTGTGTCCACTGAAGTTCATTGAAGAGTAAGATCCTGAAGGGTATTGACAGGGTGGATGTAGAGAGGATGCTTTCTCTTGTCAGAGTGTTTAGAATTACGGACTACTTATTAAAAATAAGGGGTCACTAATTTAAGAACAAGATGAGATTTGTTTTTTGCTCAGATGATTGGGAATCTTTGGAACTCTGTTCCTCAAAAGGCAGTGGAAGTAGAGTCTTTGAATATTTTTAAGGCAGAGCTAGATAGATTCTTGATAAGAAAATGGGTGAAAGGTTATCAAGGGTATGCAGAAATGTGGAGTTAGAGTTACGGTCAGAACAGCCATGATATTATTGAATGGCAGAGCAAGCTCATAGGGACCGGGTGGCCTACCCCAGTTCCTAATTCATACGTTCTGTCAGGGACTAGATCAGAAACTCCAAGGTATATTATGAAATTAGCCTGGACTCCAACTATTTTTGATTTTGGCATCAGTGTGAGCATAAGGTGTTCTGTTCCAGGTGTGATTCAATTGACCCATGAGGAAGTTTTTATTAAAACAAACTTTAACAACACAATTAAAATATAACAAAAAGAATTAGCATAACTTTTAACAGTTGAAATACTTAAACATGACAAGGTATAATTCTTAACAGCTAGCTATTCCTATTAGTTCCAATTTAAGCAATATCCCCATCGACATAAACTCCTCTTCAAAATCAGTTAGCAAGATAAACAGGCTTACATGAGTTGCTTGTCCTCCAGCCTTTGAACCCCTCTGGACAGAAATGCAAGTGAGACACCTGTCTTCTCAAACAGCAGAACTCCAGAGAGAGTGAGAAAGAGAAAAAACACCTCTTACCTTTTGCAGACCTCTGGAGAGATATATCTATTTTCTAGCAGGTCCCAGACTCCAATTTCCAAAGAGAGAGAGAAGAGCTACTGCACTTTTCAAATTAAAGCTGCAACTGCCTGCTTTTTCTTTCTCTGTAAGCCTCACCTCACCCACTCATGATTTTCTTCTTGTCAATCAACCTAATCAAACCTTACTCTGAAAACCCCAGGGAACAACTCTAAGAATAACAATGATGCATTTTTCCAGATTTTAACAGGGGTGGCACAGTGGTTAGCATTGATGCCTCACAGCACCAGGGACCCTGGTTCAATTCCGGTCTCGGGTCACTGTCTGTGTAGAGTTTGCACTTTCTCCCCATGTCTGCATTGGTTTCCTTCAGGTGCTCAGGTTTCCTCCCACACTCCAAAGATATGCAGGTTAGGTTAATTGGCCATGCTAAATTAACCCTGGTGTCGGGGGGGATTAGCAGGGTAAATATGAGGGGTTACAGGAATAGGGTCTGGGTGGGACTGTGTTTGGTGCAGACTCGATGGGCTGGATGACCTCCTTCTGCACTGTAGGGATTCTATGATTCTATGAAAACAAACACTCCAATAATTAGGAGCAGTTAACCTTCTGCAGTATCAGTAGGTGGGCTGCCAGCTGTAGACAATTCAGCATTGTTAAACAGAGTTGAAGTATAAACACAACCTTCATCAGAAACATGATATAAAACACATTTCTTAAAGGCACAGTATAGTCAAAATTTGAAGTAAGTTTAAGGAATATGAAAATTCTATTAGTGACTGTAATGCACCTGAAGTAAGTAAGGAGAGTGGTGATTCTGTGTAAAGTATCAGGGTAACCATTTTATCAGCAAAGATGTAGCATCCAGGGTAGTGTCTATGAAAAAGGCTCAAATGAAATTAGGTATAGAACATGACAAGGCAAGTTTTTGGGAAATTTATAGATTTACAGTTTACAGAATCAGGGCATTATTGTGCCTTCTTAACAAGACCTAACATTTTAAATCACATTTAAAGAAGTGTTGATGACATCAGGGTGTAGAAGATTAAATGAAAAAAAGGCAAATTGTTTTAAAACGCCATTGGCAGTTTGCCCAACCATCTTGTCATACGGTTAAAAAGCCTTATTTGGTATATCACGCACTAAGATTTCTATGTTAATTTTATGTTAAAACACATTGTTTAACTGAGTTCTTTAAACACATGTAAATAGGGATGGCTGGGACACTGGGTGAAAGGAGAGGTGAGACTGAATAAAGCCAATAAACTGTCACAATAAAGTTCAGTGTCACCAACTAACCTAAATTCTGTTAACACCCTGTTCCTCCACTTATCTATCTCTAGCAAATAAATTACTTTGATAATAACAATGTTAATAAGAGATAGTCAAAACCACCTCCTCCTGTCTCCTTTACATCATGGTGTTAATGCAATGAGATGTACCAAAACGTAATTAGTGCTATGCATAGGAAAGAGTTTACATTGATACAGCACCTTTCATGTCTTCAGGTGGTCCCAAGTGTTTCTGAATTCATTTTGAAGTGACATCACTGTTATGATGTTGGAAAGTAAGTCGTCTCACGATACCAGGTTAAAGACAACAGGTTTATTTGGTAGCCGGAGCTTTCAGAGCACTGTTCCTTCATCAGGTGAAGGAGCAGCACTCCGAAAGCTTGTGCTACCAAATAAACCTGTTGGACTTTAACCTGGTGTCGTAAGACTTCTTTACTGTGCCTACCCCAGTCCAATGCCGACATCTCCATATGTTGGGAAGAGTAATGGTTGTTTTGACCACAGCAAAGATGCAGCTAGTGGTGGGGTCAGTCCACTTGGTTTTGACTTCATCCCCCACATTTGGTCTCTGGGTTTAAGAAAGCAATATGACCCCTTGTGGAGGTGGATTTGTGTACTCCATGTCCACCTGCATCTCCAATTGTTTCAGTGACAGAGCAAAGCTGGTTCTAATCATCCCAAAGCTGTGCCCCAGAGCCCAGCGTCCGAAGAGTGACCTTTAATGCACCAATTTGACATTTCCCACACCATTTATCCTGTGGGAACACTTAAGACCGTAAGATCATAAGATACAAGAGCAGGGTTAGGTCATTCGGTCTGTCGAGTCTGATCTGCCATTCAATCATGTTTGGTTTCTCAACCCCATTCTCCAGCTTTTCCCTTTACCAATTAAGAACCTATCATTTTCTTAAATGCACTCAATGACCTGGTCGCCACAGCCTTCTGTGGCAATGAATTCCATAGATTCACCATCCTCTGACTAAAGAAATTTCTCCTCATCTTGGTTCTAAAGGGTCACCCCTTTACACTGAGGCTGTGCCCTCGGGTCCTGCTTTCTCCTACTAATAGAAGCATCTTCCCCACATCCACTCTATCCAGGCCTTTCAGTATTCTGTAAGTTTCAATGAGACCCCCCCTCATCCTTCTAAACAGACCCAGAGTCCTCAAATGCTCCTCATGCATCAAGCTTTTCATTCCCGGATTCATTCTTGAGAACCTCTCTTTGTGATGTTTATTAATGACTTAGGAGGAGGGGGCTGAAGGGTGGATCAGTAAATTTGCTGATGACACCAAGATTGGTGGAGTAGTGG
This sequence comes from Mustelus asterias, assembly GCF_964213995.1. NCBI lineage: Eukaryota > Metazoa > Chordata > Chondrichthyes > Carcharhiniformes > Triakidae > Mustelus > Mustelus asterias. Next base: position 25,206,511 of record NC_135820.1, on the reverse strand, counting down.
ATGAGGTGGAGGGCTGTTGTAGGCTGCAAAGAGACAGATAGGATGCAAAGCTGGGCTGAAAAATGGCAAATGGAGTTTAACCCTGATAAATGTGAGGCGATTCATTTTGGTAGGACTAATTTAAATGTGGATTACAGGGTCAAAGGTAGGGTTCTGAAAACTGTGGAGGAACAGAGAGATCTTGGGGTCCATATCCACAGATCTCTGAAGGTTGCCACTCAAGTGGATAGAGCTGTGAAGAAAGCCTATAGTGTGTTAGCTTTTATTAACAGGGGGTTGGAGTTTAAGAGCCGTGGGTTATGCTGCAACTGTACAGGACCTTGATGAGACCACATTTGGAATATTGTGTGCAGTTCTGGTCACCTCACTATAAGAAGGATGTGGAAGCGCTGGAAAGAGTGCAGAGGAGATTTAGGATGCTGCCTAGTTTGGAGGGTAGGTCTTATGAGGAAAGGTTGAGGGAGCTAGGGCTGTTCTCTCTGGAACGGAGGTGGCTGAGGGGAGACTTAATAGAGGTTTATAAAATGATGAAGGGGATAGATAGAGTGAACGTTCAAAGACTATTTCCTCGGGTGGATGGAGCTATTACAAGGGGGCATAACTATAGGGTTCATGGTGGGAGATATAGGAAGGATATAGGAAGAAGATATAGGAAGGATATTCTTTACGCAGAGAGTGGTTGGGGTGTGGAATGGACTGCCTGCAGTGATAGTGGAGTCAGACACTTTAGGAACATTTAAGCGGTTATTGGATAGGCACATGGAGCACACCAGGATGATAGGGAGTGGGATAGTTTGATCTTGGTTTCAGATAAAGCTCGGCACAACATCGTGGGCCGAAGGGCCTGTTCTGTGCTGTACTGTTCTATGTTCTAACCTCCTCTGAACCCTCTCCAAGACCAGCACATCCTTTGTTAGATATAGGGCCCCAAATTTCTCACAATATTCTGAATGTGGTCTCACCAGAGCCTTACTTTATATTCTAGTCCTCTCAAAATGAATCCTAACATTGCATTTGCCTTCCTAACTACCAACTCAACCTACAAATTAACTTTTAGATGATCCTGAACTAAGACTCCCAAGTCCCTTTGCACTTCTGATTTCTGAATTCTCTCCCCATTTAGAAAATAATCTATATCTCTATTCTTCCTACCAAAGTGCATAACTTCACACTTTCCCCTGTTGTATTCCATCTTTCAAAGAACAAAGAAAATTAGAGCACAGGAACAGGCCCTTCAGCCTTCCAAGCCTGCACCGACCACGCTGCCTGACTGAACTAAAACCCCCTACACTTCTGGGGACCATATCCCTCTATTCCCATCCTATTCATGTATTTATCCAGACACCCTTTAAAACTCACTATCGTATCCGCTTCCACTACTTCCCCCAGCAGTGAGTTCCAGGCACCCACCACCCTCTAAAAAAACTTGCCTCGTACATCTCTTTTAAATCTTGCCCCTTGCACTTAAACCTATGCCCTCCAGTAATTGACTCTTCCACCCCGGGAAAAAGCTTCTCACTATCCACTATGCCCATGCCTCTCATAATCCTGGAGACTTCTATCAGGCCAGCCCTCAACCTCCATCGTTCCAGTGAGAAAAAACTAAGTTTCTCCAACCTCTCCTCACAGCAAATGCTCTCCATACTGGGCAACATCCTGGTAAATCTTTTCGGTACCCTCTCCAAAGCCTCCGCATTATTCTGGCATCTATCCCCCGCGGAACTCCACTAGTCACTGGCTGCCATCCTGAAAAGGGCCTTTTATCCCCATTCTCTGCCTTCTACCAGTTATGATGTGGAGATGCCGGCGTTGGCTGGGGTAAACACAGTAAGAAGTTTAACAACACCAGGTTAAAGTCCAACAGGTTTATTTGGTAGCAAAAGCCACGCAAGCTTTTGGAGCTCCAAGCCCCTTCTTCAGGTGAGTGGGAATTCTGTTCACAAACAGGGCATATAAAGACACAGACTCAATTTACATGAATAATGGTTGGAATGCGAATACTTACAACTAATCAAGTCTTTAAGAAACAAAACAACGTGAGAGGAGAGAGCATCAAGACAGGCTAAAAAGATGTGTATTGTCTCCAGACAAGACAGCCAGTGAAACTCTGCAGGTCCAGGCACCTGAGAACTTTTGAATTCTCACGTGAGAACACCATCCACCAGGTACACGGTACATACTCTTGCAACTCGAACAACGTTGTCTACCTGATACGCTGCAGGAAAGGATGTCCCAAGGCATGGTACATTGGGGAAACCATGCAGACGCTGCGACAACGGATGAATGAACACCGCTCGACAATCACCAGGCAAGACTGTTCTCTTCCTGTTGGGGAGCACTTCAGCAGTCACGGGCATTCGGCCTCTGATATTCGGGTAAGCGTTCTCCAAGGCGGCCTTTGCGACACACGACGGCGCAGAGTTGCTGAGCAGAAACTGATAGCCAAGTTCCGCACACACGAGGACGGGCTCAACCGGGATATTGGGTTCATGTCACACTATTTGTAACCCCCACAGTTGCCTGGACCTGCAGAGTTTCACTGGCTGTCTTGTCTGGAGACAATACACATCTTTTTAGCCTGTCTTGATGCTCTCTCCACTCACGTTTTGTTTCTTAAAGACTTGATTAGTTGTAAGTATTCGCATTCCAGCCATTATTCATGTAAATTGAGTTTGTGTCTTTATATGCCCTGTTTGTGAACAGAATTCCCACTCACCTGAAGAAGGGGCTTGGAGCTCCGAAAGCTTGTGTGGCTTTTGCTACCAAATAAACCTGTTGGACTTTAACCTGGTGTTGTTAAACTTCTTATTGGTTCTACCAGTTAGCCAATCTTCTATCCATGCTAGTACTTTGCCTCTAACACCATGGGCTCTTATCTTATTCAGCAGCTTCCTGTGTGGCACCTTATCAACAGAATTCTGGAAATTCAAGTAGGTAACATCCACTGGCTCTCCTTTATCTAACTTGCTCATTACCTCCCGAAGGAATTCTAGCAGATTTGTCAGGAATGACCTGCCTTTGATGAAACCATGCCGACTTTGCCCTATTTTTCCATGCACTTCCAAGTATTCCAAAATCTCATCCTTAATAATGGATTCTAAAATTTTAACAACATTAGTGACTTTCTAATCCTCTGGGACGCTCCCTGACTTCAGTGATTCTCGAAGGATCATCATTAATGCCTCCACTATTTCTTCAGCTATCTCCTTCAGACTTCTGGGGTGTAGTCCATCTGGTCCAGGTGATTTAGCCACCTTCAGACCTTTCTGCTTCCCTAGTACCTTCTCCTTTGTAATGGCCACCATACTCACCTCTGCCCCGACTCCCTTGAATTTTTGGTATGTTACTGGTGTCTTCCACTGTGAAGACTGACGCAAAGAACCTATTCAGTTCCTCTGTCATTTCTTTGTTCCCCATTACTGCTCGTTCAGTATCATTTTCCAGCGGTCCAATGTCCACTCTTGCCCCTCTCTTGCCCTCTAAATATCTAAAAAGAAAGCAATCTTCATTTATATTCCTGGCGAGCCTACCCTCATATTTCAGCTCCTCTTTTTTAGTTGTCCTCTGTTGGTCTTTGTTACGGGCTTTGATGTCAGCCTTTTTATTGATCACAACTTTACCCTTTGAGTAACCAAACAAGTCAGAGTTCTCTTAAACTACTGTTTTAATACAAGCTATAGCTGGGAAGCTGCAGTTCGCATCCCTGTAGCTAGCCAGAGTGGCTTATTCCAAGATACAAAGGCAGTTAAAGTTTTCAAAATCGATTACAAGTAATTAGCATAAACCAATCACAATCACTTTATGCTTGCTTCGTTATAATATCCAATCAGCATGAAAACTTCATAGTATAGCTCATTTCTGTATCTGTGGGATCACTCCCATTTTCCAGTTACAGATGTCTGATTTATGTGCTTTGCCAGACTAATGGTCTTGGTGTCTGTCTGTGAAGGCTCTTATAAGCCTGTGAGATTTTTAAACTTGTGTGACTATTAACCCTTTCAATCTTTAAAGGCTTCCCAATCCCTTGGCTTCCCACTAATCTTTGTCACATTGTATGCTTTTTCTTTTATGCTGTCCCTGACTTCCCTTGTCAGCCATGCGTGCCTCATTCTCCTCTTAGTATGCTTCTTCTTCCTTGGGATGAAATGGCAGGAGTTTCTGGGAGTTTCTGAATTACTCCCAGAAACTCCTGCCATTGCTGTTCCCCCATCTTTCCTGCTAGGCTCCTCTCCTGATCAACTCTGGCTAGCTCCTCCCTCAAGCCTCCGTTGTTCCTTTACTCAACTGCAAGACTATTATATCCGATTCCAGCTTCTCCCTCTCAAACTGCAGGGTGAATTCTATCATATTATGGTCACTGCCTCCCAGGGTTCCTTCACCTTGATCTCCCACATTACACATCACCAAATTGAGAATTTCCTGTTCCTTAGAGGGCTCCACCACAAGCTGCTCCAAAAAGACATCTTGTAGACATTCCACAAATTCCTTTCCTTGGGATCCACTACCTGATTTTTCCCAGTCCACCTGCATATTGAAGTCCCCATGATCACTGTAACCTTGCCTTTCTTACACACCTTTTTTACCTGGTGTATTTTGTGCCCCACATCCTGGTGACTGCTCAGAGGCCTGTTCTTGACTTCCATCATGGTCTTTTTACCTTTGCGGTTCCTTAGCTCTACCCACACAGATTCTACATCTTCTGACCCAACGTCACTTCTTGCTTTTGATTTAATTTCATTTCTTACTAAGAAGGCAGATCTGCCCCCTCTGCCCACCTGCCTGTCATTTCGATAGGATGTGTATCCTTGGATATTTAGCTCCCAGCTTTGATCCCCTTGTAGCCATGTCTCTGTGATGCTTAAAATGAGATTGATGATTAATGCACAATGGAGAGTGGGCAGGTCGGTCCAGACTGGACAAAAATCATTTCCTATTTGCCTGGATTTGATCTTGGCCCTGTCCCCACTATGGTATGGATGAATGCACTGCAATGCTTTGGGGGCTTTTATGGAATTAAAAACATAGAACATAGAACAGTACAGCACAGTACAGGCCCTTTGGCCCTCGATGTTGTGCCGAGCTTTGTCTGAAATTAAGATCAAGCTATCCCACTCCCTATCATCCTGGTGTGCTCCATGTGCCTATCCAATAACCGCTTGAAATTTCCTAAAGTGTCTGACTCCACTATCACTGCAGGCAGTCCATTCCACACCCCAACCACTCTCTGAGTAAAGAACCTACCTCGGACATCCCTCCTATATCTCCCCCCACAAACCCTATAGTTATGCCCCCTACTAACAGCTACATTCACCCGAGGAAATAGTCTCTGAACATTCACTCTATCTATCCCCCTCATCATCATATAAGCCTCTATTAAGTCGCCTCTCATCCTCCTCCGCTCGAAAGAGAAAAGCCCGAGTTCCCTCAACCTTTCCTCATAAGACCTACTCTCCAAACCAGGCAGCATCCTGGTAAATCTCCTTTGCACTCTCTCCAATGCTTCCACATCCTTCTTATAGTGAGGTGACCAGAACTGCACACAATATTCCAAATGTGGTCTCACCAAGGTAAAATGGGATGATATACTTTTTATACTACTACCTAAAGTTAAAACGATTGCCAGTGTCTCTCTGGAGTTTTCTGATGTTGATTAAGTGTAAATAGTGGGCAAGACATGGAGTGGGATTTTCCTCCCCCTTCGTGGCATGTTTCATCAAGATGGGAGGCGTCCACCAGTCGCTGGCTGTTGTCAATGGGGTTTCCCATTGAACGCGCCCCTCACCATCGAGAAACTCTTGGCGGGACCGTAAGATCCCGCCAGTGTTAACGGCAGCAAGATTTCAGCAATGTTACTGGAATTTCAGTATTTAATGATTGGATGACTTATTGTCAGAAGAGATTGTCAGCTCTTTCATATCAAGATAACTTTTCTTGATTTATTATGATGCCATATCAGCCTCGTCTCCTGCCTTAAAACTTGGTTGCCGCTGATTTCAGGTTGAAATGATTTATTTTGGTACAATGACTGTATTGTAGGACAAGTACCGGCTGTGATTTAGTTGGGAACAATATTCATTTAAATTAAAACAAGAGACAAGGATTTTGAGAACATCGAGAGCAAAAGTGAGATAAACATAATTCGAATTGCATTCTAAATGCAGACTGCTTCGTACCATGGTACTGTAACAGTGCAGAGTGTGTTTACTTCGCAATGCCATTATATAAACTTCCAGACAGGGAGATAAATCAAACCAAGGCTAACCTAGATCTCACATCCTTCTGGTTCACACTGCAGCTATAGATACGTATCTGCTAATAACTAGCATGGAACAAGCACACAGGGCGACTGCGTTCAGCTCAGAGCAAGTGTGGGTGTCTGCATGTGTGAGAAAGTTGAAACTTGCTCCAATTTCTCACCAGCAGGCCCAGATCTTTCACTTGGTCAGCCACACAGTAGCTTTGATGAGATTGAGAGCTCATTGGGTGGGGAGTGTGTATAAGCATTCAGAAGGTTGGTGCTCCAATGCCCTGATGCAGTGAAGCATTCATGATAGCACGAGGCCCTGATAGTGGTCAACAGAGAGAGGTGAATGTATGGAATTCATTACCAGGGAAATTAGTTGTGGCTGAAACATTGTGCGATTTCAAGAAGAAATTAGATATAGTTCTTGGGTCTAAAGGGATTAAGGGATATGGGGGGGGGGGGGGGTGGCAGGATCAGGATATAGATTTTGATAATCAGCCGTTATCATAATGAATGGTGGAGGAGGCTTGAATGGCCTCCTCTGGCTTCTATATTTTATGGTTCTGTGTGACATAGTAATGCAACATCAGAGTTCTCGATTTGTGTTGACTAAGAAAGCGCAGCCATATTTTGTGATGGTTGTTTGTGAGGCTAACCGAATGCATCAGGAGGGAAGCTCATAACAACATAGGTAGGAAGAGTGATGAGTCCTACAGCAGCAGTTTAGGGAGTTGGGTAGAAAGTTAAAAAGCAGGACCTCGAGGGTTGTAATCTCAGGATTACTCCCTGTGCCACGTGCCAGTGAGGCTAGAAATGGGAACATTGTACACTCAACACGTGGCTAAAGAGCTGGTGTAGGAGAGTGGGTTTTAGATATCTGGACCATTGGGATCTCTTCCAGGGCAGGTGGGACCTGTACAAGGAGGACGAGTTGCACCTAAACAGGAAGGCCATCACGCTAGTGGAGACCAGCACAGGGCTTGCACAGTGCCTGAGGGTCAGAGGATCCCAGGAGCTGGAAGAATCTGGTGTCAAATGGCCTAAGCATATTTAAATGCTACTTTAAATATGCTAATTGGCCTTGCGCCCTTTCTGGTTGAGATCTGGTTTGTGCCAATAGCAAGCGACCGGGACAATTGCAAACCTGTTTACACACAATTTTCCAAGATGTGTGCCAGGCAAGGCGAGGCCGGGATGTCCAACCCATATCAACAGAGGAGAGTCGAGGAGAGGGCAGAATGATATCTGGGCTGCTTTGGTCCCCTTATCTAAGGAGAGATATATACTGGCACTGGAGGCAGAAGGTTCACTGGTTGACCCCAGGTATGGAGGGATTTTGTTATGAAGAGAGGTTGAGTAGGACCTGTGCTCATTGGAGACAACGAGACAAAGACAACCTAATGGAGATGTATAGGATTCTCAGGGGCTTGACAGGGTAGATGCTGAGAGCTTGTTTCCTATTGGAGTAAACTCAAAATTAAAGGATACAAGATGGTTACCTGGCACAAAATGGACTCTGGGAAAAGACATTAAGATGTGCTGACTTGGGCACAGACATTGCAAATGAGTTAAAACCTGTTCGTGTCTAAATTACTGCAGGAAATAGATCAGACCTTGAGGCACCTTAGCTTGAGATAAAGCAGAACCAAAACAATGAGATTTTGTAACGAAATCAGTCGTTGAAGGGAGCATAAATGTATAAATGTATCTACTCTATGTATGATGGCGTGATAACTGCGGATGTCCGTACTTAGAACATAGAACATTACAGCACAGTACAGGCCCTTCGGCCCTCAATGTTGCACCAACCTGTGAAACCAATCTAAAGCCCATCTAACCTACACTATTCCAATATCATCCATATGTTTATCCAATGACCCTTTAAATGCCCTTAATGTTGACGAGTCCACTACTGTTGCAGGCAGGGCATTCCATGCCCTTACTACTCTCCGAGTAAAGAACCTACCTCTGACATCTGTCCTATATCTATCACCCCTCAATTTAAAGCTATGTCCCCTCGTGCTAGCCATCACCATCCGAGGAAAAAGGCTCTCACTGTCCACCCTATCTAATCCTCTGATCATCTTGTATGCCTCTATTAAGTCGCCTCTTAACCTTCTTCTCTCTAACGAAAACAGCCTCAAGTCACTCAGCCTTTCCTCATAAGACCTTCCCACCATACCAGGCAACATCCTGGTAAATCACATCTGCACCCTTTCCAATGCTTCCACATCCTTCCTATAATGCGGCGACCAGAACTGTACGCAATACTCCAAGTGCGGCCGCACCAGAGTTTTGTACAGTTGCAACATGACCTCATGGCTCCGAAACTCAATCCCTCTACCAATAAAAGCTAACACACCGTACGCCTTCTTAACAACCCTATCAACCTGGGTGCCAACTTTCAGGGATCTATGCACATGGACACCGAGATCTCTCTGCTCATCCACACTACCAAGTATCTTACCATTAGCCCAGTACTCTGTATTCCTGTTACTCCTTCCAAAGTGAATCACCTCACACTTTTCCGCATTAAACTCCATTTGCCACCTCTCAGCCCAGCTCTGCAGCTTATCTATGTCCCTCTGTAACCTGCAACATCCTTCCGCACTGTCCACAACTCCACTGATTTTAGTGTAATCCCCAAATTTACTAACTCATCCTTCTACGCCCTCATCCAGGTCATTTATAAAAATGACAAACAGCAGTGGCCCCAAAACAGATCCTTGCGGTACACCACTAGTAACTGAACTCCAGGATGAACAATTCCCATCAACCACCACCCTCTGTCTTCTTACAGCTAGCCAATTTCAGATCCAAACTGCAAAATCACCCTCAATCCCATGCCTCCGCATTTTCTGCAATAGCTTACCGTGGGGGACCTTATCAAACGCTTTACTGAAATCCATATACACCACATCAACTGCTTTACCCTTATCCACCTCTTTGGTCACCTTCTCAAAGAACTCAATAAGGTTTGTGAGGCACGACCTACCATTCACAAAACCGTATTGACTATCCCTAATCAAATTGTTCCTTTCTAGATGATTATAAATCCTATCTCTTATAATCCTTTCCAAAACTTTGTCCACAATAGAAGTAAGGTTCACTGGGCTATAATTACCAGGGTTGTCTGAACAAGGGGACAACATTTGCTATCCTCCAGTCTTCTGGCACTATTCCTGTAGACAATGACGACATAAAGATCAAAGCCAAAGGCTCTGCAATTTCCTCCCTAGCTTCCCAGAGAATCCTAGGATAAATCCCATCCGGCCCAGGGGACTTATCTATTTTCACACTTTCCAGAATTGCTAACACCTCCTCCTTATGAACCTCAATCCCGTCTAGTCCAATAGTCTGTATCTCAGTATTCTCTTCAACAACATTGACTTTTTCCTGTGTGAAGACTGACGAAAAATATTAATTTAGCGCCTCTATCTCTTCGGACTCCACGCACAACATCCCACTACTGTCCTTGACTGGCCCTAATATTACCCTAGTCATTCTTTTACTCCTGACATACCTATAGAAAGCTTTAGGGTTTTCCTTGATCCTACCTGCCAAAGACTTCTCATGTCCCCTCCTGGTCCTTCTTAGCTCTCTCTTCAGGTCCTTCTGGCTAACTTGCAACCTTCAAGCGCCCTAACTGAGCCTTCATGTCTCATCTTTACATAAGTCTCCTTCTTCCTCTTCACAAGAGATTCAACTTCTTTAGTAAACCACGGTTCCCTTGTTCGACCACTTCCTCCCTGCCTGACAGGTACATGCTTATCAAAGACCGCAGTAGCTGTTCCTTGAACAAGTTCCACATTTCAATTGTGCCCATCCCCTGCAGATTTCTTCCCCATCCTAAATCTCGCCTAATCACATCATAATTTCCTTTCCCCCAGCTATAACACTTGCCCTTTGGTATATACCTATCCCTTTCCATCGCTAAAGTAAACATAACTGAATTGTGGTCACTGTCACTAAAGTGCTCACCTACCTCCAAATCTAACACCTGGCCTGGTTCATTACCCAGTACCAAATCCAATGTGGCCTCGCCTCTTGTTGGCCTATCTACATACTGTGTCAGGAAACCCTCCTGCACACATTGGACAAAAACTGACCCATCTAAAGTACTCGAACTATAGCGTTTCCAGTCAATATTTGTAAAGTTAAAGTCCCCCATAACAACCACCCTGTTATGGGTAGTACTTGTCCACTCTATGTATAATGATGTGCTAATGGCTGATGTCCGTACTTGTCCATTATTTGAAATTGTATAAAAGATGCTCAACTGCCATTTTAAAGTTGAGAAGGTGACTGCGTGCACTGAGGAGAGCCCAGCACTTCTCCCAAAGCTTTGTCCGATAAAACTGCGTGTTGAATCTTTAGATCTGACTCCGAGTGGTGATTTTCCCACAACAAATTGGCGTAGTCAGGCAGGATCTCACCGCTGGTGAGTTGATCAGTTGGCCTCGATCGGAGAACTGGACTAGAGATTATTGAATCTGTGGGAGTCAGATTGAGCCAACAATGCAGTTAAAAATGGGTGAAAATTAGGGGAATTTATGGTACTATCGGATAGAAATAAGTATTGATTGTTACTTGTGCTGATCGACTAAGGACAAGGAAGTGTCTGTCTCAAACACGCAGCCTTGGACCAGTTGTTAAGAGGGGAAATCCCCCTCATGAAGGTCAGGACCCTGAAGTGGGCGTAGAGGCACAAGGGCACTTAGGATCGTGAAGCACAAGTGACAGAGGTCATTTAGCATCAAACTCTGTAGTGGCGAACAAACGGAGAGTTTGCCACCTGTTTGCAAGAAAGTTTGTGTAGTTTGTGTACTTGTCTGTCACGTTGTAAAGTGGTGCGGTAAGGAACCGATCACCCTGACCTAGAGCCGGACTCCGGTGGAGGAAACACGTTGCCGAGGAAGTAATCGTGGCCGTGAGTATAAATAGAAACTCTAACGGTGGAGAAAACACGTTGCCAAGGAGGTAATCGTGGCCGGGGTAGTGAGTATAAATAGAAACCCTAACTATCACCGACCTTCCCTTACCCACTACAAGTAGGATGATTTATCTAACAGGGATAGGAGGGAACAAAACACCCGCCTACCTGAGCGAGACCACGTTAGTAGAAATAAATAATTTGTATATACCTATGAGATTCTATGTATGTAAAAATAACGAGGGTACAATAATGGGAAATGATTTAATGAAGGAATATGAGATTTTGATTGACTGTGGGAAGGGAGAATTAATCTGGCCAAAACGGGACAGCCGGAAAACCGGAATAGGAAAACTCAAGTCACCTCGAGACTATCAAGATGGCCACAGCCACCACCAGAGATTGGCGACTAGAAACAATGGGGTTTGGAGCCATCTGTGCCTCCATCCCCAGAGTATGGGCCGAAACGAAATTAGACACTGGCCTAACCAAAGTTGACCCGATAAAGGTGCCCGGACCAGAGCATAAGCCCCACCGACAATACCCGATAAAACCAGAAGCAAAGGCAACTGTAGTAGAAATAGTTAAAGGGTTAGTGGAGAAAGGAATCCTGAGGGAAAGTATGAGTGCCACTAACTCCCCTACCTGGCCAGTGAGCAAACCCGACGGAAGTTACAGACTCACAATAGACTACACCAGCATCAATAAAGTCACGCCCAAATTGCACCCCATTGTAGCAAGCCCCTCGACAATCCTGAATGGATCGTCACCGGAGCATAAAATCTTTACCAGACTGGATATAGCCAATGGATTCTGGTCCCTACCCTTGGATCCCGAATCCCAAGACAAATTCGCCTTTACAGTGGGAGACAAACAGTACACTTGGACTCGCCTACCGCAGGGATTCCACAATAGCCCCGCTATCTTCCATCAAGTAATGAGTGATATCCTGAACAGGGTAGAACTACCAGAGGGGAGCACAATTCTACAATACGTGGATGATATATTAATAGCCTCAGAATCTAAGTCAGGACACCAGGGAGCACTAAACCTAGTGTTGAATGAATTGAAAACCGCAGGGTTAAAGGTGAGCCCCAAAAAGGCACAAATCGGAAAGCACAAGTCCTGTACCTCGGACACTTAATATCACAAGGGCTTAAAGAAATGCCAACAGACCGAAAGAAGGCGGTACAACAAATGCCGCGGCCAGTCACCGTAAGAGGAGTCAGGAAGGTGCTGGGACTGTTTAACTATAGCCGAAGTTTTATCCCGGAATTTGCAAAATTGGCAGAGCCTATACAGAGGCTAGTTAAAGGGGGAAAGCCAACTTTAAACTCCGTAGAATGGGGACCTGAGCAAGGAGAGGCCTATAATAAATTAAAGGCAGAATTGATATCAGCCCCCGGACTGGGACTACCAGATTCCAATAAAGATTTCCACATACGCTGTAATAATGAGGGGGGGTTCTACTCTGCAGTAGTAACGCAAGATCATGGCGATAAACGGAGACCCATAGATTACTATTCAACAGCGGAAGGGCCGGTAGTAACCGGACTGCCAAGGTGCATAGCCGCCTTAGATTGCGCCACCTGGTCCGTAAAGGTTAGCGAACCGATAGTAATGACAGGAAATATAATCCTCCACACCAAACACACCTTGGTGGAAATGCTAAATACAAGAAAGTTAAGGTCCGTCTTGAACATAAGAAGGGCTAAATGGGAAGCCGTCCTCCTACCTCCCAGCAAATCAGTTCTAATAGTAAGGGATACAGGAGATAACCCAGCAGAAGGAATTTTGGATACAGGAGAACCACGTAACTGTGGAGACGTAGAAACGGATGTAGAAGGTGGTAGGGTAAAGGATGTACCTTTAGCAACAGCTGAGGAGACCCTTTTTGTAGATGGCTCATGTAAATACGTGGAAAGATCACCCCGGACAGGGCGGGCAGTAGTAAATGACAAATTGGAAACAGTAAAGTCAGAAAGAATTGACGGAGGTCTATCCGCGCAGGTGGCAGAACTCGTGGCACTCACAAAGGCACTAGAATTGTCTGAAGGAAAGACGGTAAACATATATATCGATAGTAGGTGCGCATTCAGGGTAATACACGATTATATGACGGCATGGGGTAGAAGGGGGTTTGTAACCACAGGAGGAACTCCTATTAAACACCAACAAAGGATCAAGGCATTACTAAAAGCCAGCGAAAAACCCTGAGAAGCGGCAGTAATAAAAATCAAAGCACATCAGAAGGAACCAGAAAAGGATAACCCCGATTGGTTAAAATACAAAGGGAACCAAGCCACAGATAGAGCAGCGCAATTAGCGTTAGAACAGGAGGCAGTTGGCAAGCTGCCAATAGCAGTAATGGGCCAGACAGGAGACAAAATGGATATTTGGGACTTACACGAGGATACCTCGAAAAAGAGGAAAGCACAGGGAGCGAGCAGAGGGACTGATAACGTTTGGAGACGAAATGACAAGGTAATGGCACCGGAGTGAATACAAAACACCCTCTTGGAACTACACCATGGACTCTCACATGCAGGAAGAGAGGCCATGGCAATTAGTATAGGAAAGGAATGGGAAGGGACATAGCCCGACATTGTCACCGATGCGTGACATGCACGCAATACAACCCCGGTTGACCCATAAAAATTAAGATGGGACACCAGCCCCGACCAAAGGGGCCCTGGGAACATCTGCAAATAGATTTCACAGGACCACTATCACAATCCCACGGCAAAACCTATTGTTTGGTTATTATAGATCAGTTTACCAGGTGGGTAGAAGCGTTCCCTACCAGAAATTGTACTGTTACCACAGTGGCTAGAATATTGGCGGAGGAAGTAATCCCCAGATGGGGAATACCCATACAAATTGATTCGGATCAAAGGGACACACTTCACCGGAAAGGTGATAAAAACAGTGTGCCAACTGATGGGAATAAAACAAAAATTCCACATCCCTTACCACCCGCAGAGTTCTGGAATGGTGGAATGCATGAACAGAACCCTTAAGAATGCCCTGGCCAAGGCCATGCAAAAGTCAGGAAAAACGTGGACAGAAGTATTACCTATTAAATTAATGAGGTTAAGAGCCACCACAAACCGGACAACCGGATTAACCCCTTATGAACTAATGACAGGAAGGGCGATGCAATTACCAGAAAACATCATAACAGGTGGGGCCGATGTAGGTCCACTAATAGACAAAATTAAACGATATGTTTTGGAACTAAGCGCCCAACTAAAAGGGATGTGTAAATTAGTAAAGGATAATCAGGAAGAAAGAGACGCACAGAGAGAGCTTGAAATGCTCCCTGACGTCCCAACAGCGGGAAGTCATGTCTTGGTAAAAACATTACCTGAAAAACCAGGGTTTGCACCAAAATGGAATGGGCCATATGAGGTCATAATTAGTGGAGATACCTGTAACTGTCTGGACATAAGGGGGAAAGGTGTGTGGAAACATTGGACCCAGCTGAAATTATACAAAGAAACGAATGAGTGATATTAAAGTGACCAGAGTGCTTTCCCCAAAACAGGTGACGACTACAAGCAAGATTAACTGACGCGTTCGGGTTGGCAATACAGCCTTTGGAAAGTTGTTAACATAAAGTAAAAAGATTGATACCTGCCTGTTGTGAACATGTCTAAGATCGCGTATATAATTGCATTACTCTATGTTGTCGCGATTGTAAGATTGACAGGGCTAGAGGATAACTTATTCTACAAGGCTCATGTACATTTACACGGTAATCGAACTGTGTGTTACCCGCTAGCCCAATCTGTAGAGGCACTATTTGTGGCCACCCGATACCTCGGACGCACCCTGTAAAGGACAAACAGGCAAATATAAAAGGGGTATACAGGGAAGATGTGTGGAACTAATAAACCCCGCAGATCCTGTGTGCAGGGGGCTCCAGGGAGTGGGAGGAAGAGTATGCTCAGATGATGCAAGTGACCCGCTTTGCTTCTCGGGGCAGGGATGGGGGTGTGCATATGCCTTGGTCCCCAAGAATGTTTCCTGTATACAGACGCAGTGTGCCCATCAGCACTGTCGGGTAAATAGAGGTCAGTTTACTTGTACCTGTAACGAGCAAAGATGCCTGAACGTAACCGAGGGGAGGCAACTCATTTGTGGTCAGTGTAATGGGTCTCATGTCAGCTCAGCCGCATGGATATACCCGTTTGATACTTACCAATTAATAGGATCAGGCAGCAAGTCAAATGAACCAAGCAATTGGCGGCATATACAGTTCGTACAGACCAATAACCAGGATATTAAATGTTACCAAGCCAAGAAGGGATTTGTGTTCCTCCTCAACGGCACCTTCACGACGGCAACACCAACCCTCCTGATCCTTTTTGCAGTAGGAACAATAGGACCACTCACTGTCCCATGCCCTCAAAAGGAGCATATCCGGAGAAAGATAGTGACCCGGGCCATCAGCAAGGAATTCTGTGCCGATTGGGAAGTCCCGGTCACACTGGGATCGTCACTCGGCTACGGGTTCCTTGGGACCCTGTCTCTGGGAGGGGGGGGGGGGGGGGGCGGCAGCAGGAGTAATTAGTGCCAAAAATAGAAACCATCTTATCTGTGGATTAACCATCCTGGGAAACCGTACATCAAAAGGCACTGGAGGCCGTCAACCAAGAACTGGCTGAATTAAGATTATACGCGCAGCAGACCCGCTATGCCGTAGATTATCAGTTAGCCCAACACGGGGGAGTATGCACAATAATAGGAGACAAATGTATAACGCATGTTACAGATGAATCCTACAACATCACCCAAGTCATTAATGACATAAGAAAGCAGCTCGATTACTTTAGACAAGGCCCCAAGAAGGGGAATAGCTGGCTCGAATGGTTATTGGGAGGATCCTAGGGGTCCTATTTAATGCATGGACTGATTATTCTCGTTGTAATAATAATTGTCTGTTGCCTAAGTGTCGGATGTCTTAATGTCTGCTGTAAAGTAACGATGCCTCGGATTGTGCCAGGGGCCAGTGTGGTCACCGAAGAACAACATCTGATGGAAACACCCGAAGACACCAAGGACGTCGACAATGAAGGAAAGGGTGAGAAGGTGGATGTCTACCTGTGAACGCATGACCTGTTGGTTACAGGTCAGGCATATCAATTGCCGGACCCACGATGCTGCTGTTGTTGGTCTGTGGATTATTAAATCATAATCCTGACCAAAAGGGGGAGTTGTTGGAGTAAACTCAAATGTAAGGATACAAGATGGTTACCTGGCACAAAATGCACTCTGGGAAAAGACATTAAGATGTGCTGACTTGGGCACAGACATTACACAGTGAGTTAAAACCTGCTAGTGTCTAAATTACTGCAGGAAATAGATCAGACTATGAGACACCTTAGCTTGAGATAAAGCAGAACCAAAACAATGAGTTTTTGTAACAAGATCAGTCGTTGAAGGGAGCATAAATGTATCTACTCTATGTATAACGCTGTGATAACTGCCGATGTCCGTACTTGTCTACTCTATGTATAATGGTGTACTAATGGCTAATGTCCATACTTGTCCATTGTTTGAAAATGTATAAAAGATGCTCAACTGCCATTTTAAAGTTGAGAAGGTGACTGCATGCACTGAGGAGAGCCCAGCACTTCTCCCAAAGCTTTGTCTGATAAAACTGCGTGTTGAATCTTTAGATCTGACTTCGAGTGGTGATTTTCCCACAACATTCCCCTTGTGGATGAGTCTAGGACCACAGGGCGGAATTTCAGAGTAAGGGGTTGCCCATTGAAGACTGAGATGATGAGGAATTTCTTCTGTCAGTGGATAGTGGATCTGTGGAATTCTTTACCGCAGAGAGTCATGACCGAGTCATTAAAGACAGAGTTAAACAATTTTTTTAGTCAGTAAGGGAATCAAGGTTTATGGGGAGTTGATGATTAATGCATCAGATCAATCATTATCTCATTTAATGGCAGAACAGACTGAATAGGCTGAATGGCCAACTTCTGCTTCTATGTCTTATGGAAAGGGTTATATTACGAGGATAGATTGCATAGATGAGCTATTTCATTGAGTATAGAGGATTAAGGGGTGCAATAATTGTCGTGTTCAAGAAGATTAAAGGAGTTAATGGGATAGAGTAAAACTTGTTTCCTGTAATGGGGAGTCCAGAACAGAGGCCATAAACTTCAAATTAGAACCAGGCTGGACAGGGATGACGACTTTTTTTCACAAAAATGATAATGGAAATCTGGAGAACTTTCCTACAAAAAGTTGTTGAGGCTGAGGGTCTATTGAAAATTTCAAAACTGAGATTGCTGATTTTTTGTTAGGCAATAGTTTGAAGGGATTTGGGGCTAAGTTAGGTAAATGGGGTTAAGATATAGATCAGCCATGGTCTAATTGAATAGTGGAATAGGATCCAGGAGATTATCGAACTCTTCCTGTTCCTATGGCCTACTAGGCAGTCACATATCAAAATAATTTGTAATGTGTTTGTAGAACTATTCAGTTTAGTCGGCAATTCCTGGAGTAGTTGTGTGAGATCTTTGGACACTGATTTGATTGTGTTCATTTGAATATTGTGCAAAATGGGACTGACTCTAGTCCCCAGGTCAGATAGCAATTAATTTGTATCATATCCCGTGTATTCTTGGCCAAATTTGCTCAAGTTAGCTTTCTCTTTGTTAAACCTTTAATCTCAAAGTGGGACACATCTGCATTGTGAACACTTTCTCCCCCTCCATACTTTTTTCATGAATAAGCTACTTAGAGCAAGTCATCAATCAAATAGAGAGAATAAAATAATCTACCCACTGGGCCATGGCACAATGCAGTCAGGTACTGTCAAAATGAAAGAGGCTGTACACTTGGTCCGACTCCAAGCCCAATCCAAAAATGATAACTTGCGTTTGGTTGGAACTATTACCATAATAAAACCTCCCAAGTCACTTCACAGGAGTGTCAAACAGAATTTGATACTGGACCACACAGAGATATTAGGACAGGTAACTAAAGCTTTGTCAAAGAGGTAGTTTTGATTGGAGTCTTCAAAAGCTGGAGCGGTGGAGAGGTTTAGGGAGCACTATCCAGACTTTACAGCCTAGGTGGCTGAAAACACAGCTGCCAACGATGGAACGAAGAAACTGATAGATATGTGTGTGCGCGCGCGCGCGCTTTTTGGGGTGCGTACTGCCCCTTTAAGAATGTGGGTCAGGTGATTCCTGGGGATTAGCTCCTCCCAGTGTGGAACCCAGTTAAGCAGTCGAGGATTTGACTGGACAATATAATTCCATAATTTATGGAATTCATATATTCCATATAATATAAAATTTATATTTCCATATAAATCATCCAAAACGACCAGCATTTTTAGGACAAACTGCCTTTTAGGCTAGCTGGCTGAGAAAGTTGAAATGGAGTACACGTTTCAATGTCTACGATAGTGAATTCCCAGTGTTTAAGTTACGAGGTCTACTTCTTGCTTGCACACCTTTCGCTGAAGACAATCATAACAGAAACTCCAGTTGGTTTTTGCCGTTTAAAAAAGATGCCACATTTTACCCATGTTATGATCCTCTAGGAGCGCCACTCATACGGAGTGATACTGTGAACATTTCACAAGGTGTTAGTGGTGAAATATACCATCGACAAGGATCAGACTGCTGGTGATTGGTATTCGTGCGCTGGTTCGAGAGACATTTATTATCCAGATTCTGTAAGTTAAGGCAGTTTGTGGAAATGAAGTGTTTGTCCCCTCCGGGCATCTATACAACTGTATTTTATGAGCATCTCAGAAGCCAGCTCATCCATTCACAAGAGTACCATTAACTCAAGTGCTAATATAACATTTCAGGCAGATTTTCTTACCAAGGACTTACCCGATAGAACAATATAGAAATCAGAGAAGCATGTCCTCGGGCTCACGGGCCTGTGACATTTTAGTCTGAACTCACGACGGTATATAAATCATGCAAGACATACAGCATTGTGTGTGTTAGCTGCAGAATAGTCGGCAAGTCCCAGTAAAATGGGCCAGTAATCTTCAAAATCATTCCCTCTAAAGGCCCATTTTTGTTAAAGACTGTGTTATCAACAACAACTTGCATTTAAATAGCACATTAAATGACAAAGTATCCCCAGGTGTTTCACAGGAATATAATCAGATGCAAATTAGCAACAAGCCAATAAAGGACAGGTGAGGACTCTGTATTCTATATATAAATGCTGGGTCAAAAGATTCTGAAGGAGTGCCTTAAAGCAGTAGAGGGAGAAGATGAAATAAAGAGCATTTGGAATAAAAATTCCAGAGTCTAGGCCTAGTGAACTGGAGTCCCAGTTGACAGTGGTGGAAGTGGAGTTTTGAAAGACCAGAGTTAGAATCATAGAATTCCAACAGTGCAGAAGCAGGCCATTTGGCTCATCGAGTCTACACCGTCTCTCAGGCGCATCTTACCCAGGCCCTATCTCCGTAACCCCACATATTTACCTCCCTAATTCCCCTAACCTATACATCTTGGGATAATAAGGGGCAATTTAGCATAGCCAATCCACGTAATATAACCATGGCTGATCTTCCTCAACTCCACTTTCCAGTCCACTCCTGACATCCCTTGCTTCCTTGATAGCGGAGATGATGGCTTAGTGGTAATGTCACTAGACAAGTAATCCAGGGGACACTGGTTCAATTCCCACTATGGCAGCCGGTGGAATTTAAGTTCAATGAATAAATCTGGAATATCAAGCTAGTAACCCATTGGTTCATGCTCTTTAGGGAAGGAAACTGCTATCCTTAGCTGGACTGGTCCACATCTGAGTCCAGACCCCCCCACAGTAATGTGATTGACTTTTAACTGCCCTCACGGATGCACTAGCAGTTTGAGCAGTTAGGGATAGGCAACAAGTGCTGACCTTGCTAGCCACACCCACATCCCACTAAAGAAAAAAGAGAAAGCAAAACATGTTCCTTGAGAGAAAAAAATCCATCCATCTCATCCTGAAATAAATACAATAATGGAGCATCCACAACCCCCTGGGGGAGAGAATTCCATCAAATGAAGGAATTTCTTCTCATCTCCATTCATTTATAAGCTTTACAGTTTTAAAAAAAATCTACTTTTATTCCAAACAAAATGAATAACCTAACATTTCCCCACATCATACACCATTTGTCACCTTGTCACCCATTCACTTAACCTGTCTAGGGGCAGAATTCTCCAGGTTCAGGTTAGAGGTAAAGGGTTGAGCTCAGCACTCTTCCCTGGGATGGGGGGTGGGGGGTGGGGGGCTCATGGCTGGACTGTCCCTTTTAGTCCTGGCAGAGCTAAGGATCACCCCTGGCATGGTGATTTCAGACAGCTCTGTGATCAACATCTTCATTCCTACCTGTCAGCTGTGAAAATTTTGAAATAGCAAGGTCACTTTAATCTCCATGCCCCCTGGTCACCTGGCAGGCTTTGATATAATAGCAGCACTTTATTCTACAACAGAGATTCCCCTTTCTCCCTATCAGAAGCTGCAGGTGTAAGCAGACCCCTTTGAAATCCTCTGTCAGAGAGGAGCGCCGGAATTCTACTGCACCGTCCACCACGGGTATCGGGCGGCGAGGGGCAGACATTGGGAAGGTCCATTGACCTCGGGCGTGTTTTCCGGTCTTGGGTCGAGCGAGGCCATAAAATCCCACCCAAAGATGTCAATTTTACATCTGGGTTCCATTCTCCACAACTGTGCACTCAGCCCCAATGTATGCCCACAGCTTTGATTTTAATCCTGAGCCTTCCGAGCAAGCTGAAACCTTTGAAACCCTCTCTATTCTATTAAAACCTTTGATCATAGAATTCCTACAGTAGAGAAGAAGGCGATTCAACTCATCGGCCGGAATTTTACTGCCCCACTCACCAAGGGAATCGGAGCGGGTAAGCAGCATCGGACAATGGGAAGGTCCGTTGACCTTGGGCGGGATTTTGTGGTTTTGGGACGAGCACGGCCATAAAATCCCACCCATTGAGTCTGCATCTACACTCCAAAGAGCATCCAACACAGGTCCTATCCCCATAGCCCCACATATTTACCCCACTAATCCCCATAACCTACACATCTTGAGATTCTAAGGGGTAATTTGACATGGCCATTCCACCTAATCTGCACATCTTTGGACTGTGGCAGGAAATCAGATCATCCGGAGGAAATCCACGCCGACATGGGAAGAATGTGCAAACCCCAAACAGTCACTCAAGGCTGGAATTGAACCCGGTCCCTGGCGCTGTGAGGCAGCAGTATTAATCACTGTGCCACCGTGCCGTCCCTCTATCAATTTCAAAGTGCAGTGAACAAAGAACAATACAGCACAGGAACAGGCCCTTCGGCCCTCCAAGCCCGCGCCGCTCCCTGGTCCAAACTAGACCATTCTTTTGTATCCCTCCATTCCCACTCCGTTCATATGGCTGCCTAGATAAGTCTTAAACGTTCCCAGTGTGTCCGCCTCCACCACCTTGCCTGGCAGCGCATTCCAGGCCCCCACCACCCTCTGTGTAAAATATGTCCGTCTGAAAACTGTGTTAAACCTCCCCCCCTTCACCTTGAACCTATGACCCCTCGTGAACGTCACCACCGACCTGGGGAAAAGTTTCCCACCGTTCACCCTATCTATGCCTTTCATAATTTTATACACCTCTATTAAGTCTCCCCTCATCCTCCGTCTTTCCAGGGAGAACAACACCAGTTTACCCAATCTCTCCTCATAACTAAGCCCCTCCATACCAGGGAACATCCTGGTAAACCTCCTCTGTACTCTCTCCAAAGCCTCCACGTCCTTCTGGTAGTGTGGCGACCAGAACTGGACGCAGTATTCCAGATGCGGCCGAACCAACGTTCTATACATCTGCAACATCAGACCCCAACTTTTATACTCTATGCCCCGTCCTATAAAGGCAAGCATGCCAAATGCCTTCTTCACCACCTTCTCCACCTGTGACGTCACTTTCAAGGATCTGTGGACTTGCACACCCAGGTCCCTCTGCGTATCTACACCCTTTATGGTTCTGCCATTTATCGTATAGCTCCTCCCTACATTATTTCTACCAAAATGCATCACTTCGCATTGATCTGGATTGAACTCCATCTGCCATTTCTTTGCCCAAATTTCCAGCCTATCTATATCCTTCTGTAGCTTCTGACAATGCTCCTCACTATCTGCAAGTCCTGCCAATTTTGTGTCATCCGCAAACTTACTGATCACCCCAGTTACACCTTCTTCCAGATCATTTATATAAATCACAAACAGCAGAGGTCCCAATACAGAGCCCTGCGGAACACCACTAGTCACAGGCCTCCAGCCGGAAAAAGACCCTTCCACTACCACCCTCTGTCTTCTGTGACCAAGCCAGTTCTCCACCCATCTAGCCACCTCCCCCTTTATCCCATGAGATCCAACCTTTTTCACCAGCCTACCACGAGGGACTTTGTCAAACGCTTTACTAAAGTCCATATAGACGACACCCACGGCCCTTCCCTCGTCAACCATTTTGGTCACTTCTTCAAAAAACTCCACCAGGTTAGTGAGGCATGACCTCCCTCTCACAAAACCATGCTGACTATCGTTAATGAGTTTATTCCTTTCTAAATGCGCATACATCCTATCTCTAAGGATCTTCTCCAACAACTTCCCCACCACGGACGTCAAGCTCACCGGCCTATAATTACCCGGGTTATCCTTCCTACCGTTCTTAAATAACGGGACCACAAAAAGAGGCTTTAAAAGAGGCTTTCATTGACTGCTTAATGCATATCTACTCAGCTGTGTTTATTTGCCTTAACTTCCTCTTTTGCAGACCACTTATTCCCTTTGAAGAAACCACAGCTATCAATCAGGCTTAGAGTCTATGTAAATCCGTTGGCCCGAGCCCAAGCCCACCCAACTCCCAGGATCCTTAAGGGACCTTTCATCTGCAGCCTGGCAGTGGCAGAGGGCAAATAGGCATTGGACCCTCAGGGCCCAGGGCAACAGGTCAGGTTGTCAGTGCCAGGATACCAGGCGGAAGCGCACCATTGGCACTGCCGAGACATGTGGTATGAAGGTGGTGCTTCGTGGAAGTCTGAGTGGGGAGGGGGCCTGAGTGGGTGTCTGAGGGGGGCTGGAGTAGGGGTCTGCGATGGGATGGGAGCTGAAGGGAAGTCAGGTATGGTCACCCTCGTGCTGCATGGTGTGAGTGGCGGGGAGGAGAATGCCCATATTTGTTGAGGGTTTGTTGGTGCTCTCTTGGACCCTTAGGGTCCAGCATGCCAGGTCCATCCTGGTGATTTCTTGCACCAAAGCCCGCCTGGTGCAGTTCCTGCTGGGGGAACCAGGTGCATGGCGAGTGGCTGGTGAATGAAACGTCAAACCCACTAATTATATTACAAGCTTTGGGATTCCAGTGGGTTGTTTGACGAGGCTGCAGAGTCTCGCCCTATTTCTCTTCACAGTCTCTTTACTGTGTCCTCCTCACAGTTTGCATTCCCACCTAGCATTGTATCAACAAAAGAATTAGAGGTTTACAGCATGGAAACAGGCCCTTCGGCCCAACTTGTCCATGCCGTCTGGTTTTTACCATTAAGCTAGTCCCAATTGCCCATCTGCCTCTACTACTACCTCTGGCAACTGGTCCCAGACACTCAAAACCCTCTGTGTGAAAACATTGCCCCTCTGGACCCTTTTGTATCTCTCCCCTTAAACCTATGCCCTCTAGTTTTAGACTCCCCGACTGTTGGGAAAAGATGTTGACTATCTACGATATCTATGCCCCTCATTATTTTATAGACCTCTATAAGATCACCACTAAGCCTCTTACACTCCAGGGAAAAGAGTCCCAGTCTATCCAGCCTCTCCTTATAACTCAAACTTTCAAGTCCCATTAGCATCCTAGTAAATCTTTTCTGCACTCTTTCTAATTTAATAATATCCTTTCTTTAATAGGATGACCAGAACCGTACATAGTATTCCAAGTGTGGCCTTACCAATGTCTTGTACAACTTCAACAAGACATCCCAACCCCTGTATTCAATGTTCTGACCAATGAAGCAAAGCATGCCGAATGCTTTCTTCACTACCCTGTCCACCTGTGACTCCACTTTCAAGATGCTATGAACCTGTACCCATAGATCTCTTTGTTCTATAACTCTCCACAAAGCCTTACCATTAGCTGAGTAAGTCCTGCCCTGGTTTGATCTACCAAAATATATCACCTCGCATTTATCTAAATTGAACTCCACCTGCCATTCATCAGCCCACTGGCCCAATTAATCAAGATCCCATTGCAATCCTAGATAACCTTCTTCACTGTCCACTATGCCACCAATCTTGGTGTCATTTGCAAACTTACTAACCATGCCTCCTAAATTCACATCCAAATCATTAATATAAATGACAAATAGCAGTGGACCCAGCACCGATCCCTAAGGCACACAGCTGGTCACAGGCCTCCATTTTGAAAAACAACCCTCTACAGCCATCCTCTATCTTCTGTCATCAAGCTAATTTTGTATCCAATTGGCTACCTTGCCCTGGCTCCCGTGAGATTTAACCTGCCCTATCCTCACCTATCTTTCAGAAAACTCAATCAAATTTGTGAGACATGATCTTCCACTCATAAACCCACTACAGACATTAGGCCTGCAGTTCCCAGGCTTTTCCATGCAGCCCTTCTTAAACAAAGGCACAACATTTACCACCCTCCAATCTTCAGGCACTTCACCTGTTGCTGTCGATGATTCAAATATCTCTGCTAGGAGACCCACAATTTCCTCCCTAGCTTCCCACAATGTCCTGGGTTACACTTCATCAGGTCCTGGGGATTTATTTACCTCGATGCGCTTTAAGACTTCCAACACCTCCTTCTCTGTAATATGTGCACTCCTCAAGATATCACTATTTATTTCCCCAAGTTCCCTAACATCCATGCCTTTCTCAACAGTAAATATTGATGAGAAATAATCATTTAGGATCTCACCCATTTCTTGTGGATCCGCACATAGATGAACTTGTTGATCCTGAAGAGGTCCTATTCTTTTGCCCAGTTACTCTTTTGCCCTTTATATATTTGTAGAAGCTCTTTGGATTTTCTTTTGCTTTATCTGCCAAAGCAATCTCGTGTCCCCTTTTTGCCCTCCTGATTTCTCTCTTAACTGTACTCCGACATCCTCTATATTCTTCAAGGGATCCATTTGGGTTAGTAAATTTGCGGATGACACTAAAGTCGGTGGAGTTGTAGACAGTGCGGAGGGAAGTGGCAGGTTACAGAGGGACATAGATAAGCTGCAGAGCTGGGCTGAGAGGTGGCAAATGGAGTTTAATGCGGAAAAGTGCGAAGTGATTCACTTTGGAAGGAGTAACAGGAACACAGAGTACTGGGCTAATGGTAAGATACTTGGTAGTGTGGATGAACAGAGGGATCTGGGTGTCCATGTGCATAGATCCCTGAAAGTTGGCACCCAGGTTGATAGGGTTGTTAAGAAGGCGTACGGTGTGTTAGCTTTTATTGGTAGAGGGATTGAGTTTCGGAGCCATGAGGTCATGTTGCAACTGTACAAAACTCTGGTGCGGCCGCACTTGGAGTATTGCGTACAGTTCTGGTGGCCGCATTATAGGAAGGATGTGGAAGTGTTGGAAAGGGTGCAGAGGGGATTTACCAGGATGTTGCCTGGTATGGTGGGAAAATCGTATGAGGAAAGGCTGAGGGGCTTGAGGTTGTTTTCGTTAGAGATAAGAAGGTTAAGAGGTGACTTTGAGTTATACAAGATGATCAGAGGATTAGATAGGGTGAATAGTGAGAGCCTTTTTCCTCGGATGGTGATGGCTAACACGAGGGGACATAGCTTTAAATTGAGGGGTGATAGACATAGGACAGATGTTAGAGGTAGGTTCTTTACTCAGAGAGTAGTAAGGGCGTGGAATGCCCTGCCTGCAGCAGTTGTGGAGTCGTCAACATTAAGAGCATTCAAATGGTTATTGGATAAACATATGGATGATATTGGAATAGTGTAGGTTAGATGGGCTTTAGATTGGCTTCACTGGTCGGTGCAACATCGAGGGCCGAAGGGCCTGTACTGCGCTGTAATGTTCTATGTTCTATTTGATCCCAGCTGCCTCTGCACATCATATGCCTCCTTTTTCTTTTTGACCAGGGCCTCAATATCGTGAGTAATCCAGGGTTCCCTATTTCTACCATCTTTGCCCTTCACTCTAAAAGGAATGTGGTTACTCTGAATCCCCGGTTAACACAATTTTGAAAGCCTCCCACTTACCAGACATTCCCTTGTCTGCCAAAAGACTCCCACAATCAACTTTTGGAAGTTCCTGTCTGATACCATCAAAATTGGCCTTGCCTCAATTTAGAATAGACCAAACCTATTATTCTCCTAAACTAATGGAATTATGGTCACTGGTCTCAAAGTGATCTCTCACTAACACTTCTGTCACCTACCCTTCCTTATTTCCCAAGAGGAGGCCAAGTTTCGCCCCTCTCTAATCGGGCCATTCACGTACAGAATGAGAAATTCCTCCTGAATACACTCAACAAATTTCTCTCCATCCAAGCCCCTAATACTATAGCTGTCCCAGTTAATGTTGGGAAGGCTAAAGTCCCCTACTATTAACACTCTATTTTTCTTGGCGCTATCTGTAATGTCCTTACATATTTGCTCCTCAATTTCCCACTATTTGGGGCCATATAGTACAATCCGATCAAAATGATCTCCCCTTTCTTATTTTTCAGTTCTACCCATATAGATTCAATGTGTGAACCCTCAGAAATATCCCCTTTGAGTACTGCCGTGATGTTCTCCCTAACCAAAAATGCAACTCCCCATAACTTAGTTATGTTCTCTCGGTCACTTTGAATCATTAATATAGATTGCAAATAGCTGATAACCCAGCACCAATCCCTGTGGCCCTTCACTAATGAAGGTCAACTAAATTGAAAATACCCCATTTATTCCTATTCTTTGTTTTCTGTCCGTTAACTTATTCCTCAATCTATGTTAATACATTCCCCTACTCCGTGAGCTCTTATCTTGTGTATTATCTGGCGCCTTATTCAATGCTGTTGGAAATCCAAGTATACCTTTTTTTCATTTATTCAGGGGACATGGGCATCACTGGCTGGGCTAGCATTTATTGCCCATCCCTAATTGTGATTGAGCTGAGGGGGCAGTTCTCCTAGTCCACTAGCCCCAGCTGTGCTCCCTGATGGCCCATTGAATTGGGCGAGAGGGCCAAATCGGGATTCTCACTGGGTGTCAAACCTGTTGAGTCTGCTTCTGGCCAGATCAGCTTCTCATCCAGAGAGCGGGTGAGAACCTGATTAGAACTGATTTAAATACATTTTAATTCAATTAGTGGCTGGAAGCCTGATTCAGTGGGCTTCTGGGATGCTCTCACCCACTCCAGTGGTTAGTTCCAGTGAGCAGTAATTAGTGCTGGTCTTGAAAAGGGGGAAACCAGGTGCCACAATCTCCGAGGGAGGGGCAAGATAAGTATTGCCTTCAACTGTGCTCCTGGGTTCCTCTGCCAGGCTGTGGGAGGGGTGGGCATTCCTCCAGGGGTTTGTGGGGGCTCGAGCTGAGGGATAGGGCTTGACGTCAGGTGATCTTCCTCTTGTTGGGTCTCTCATGGCTGGACTTCTCCTTGTTGCCCTGGATGGTGATTTCGGACACCATTCTGGTAAATTTTTTTATTTTTGTCTGCTTTCTTCAACACCTTTGAAGTGGCCTGGTCTCATTAAAAGACATGCCCCAAACACCTGGAAGCCTTCAAAATCTCAGCAGCATCCATTGGGCAATAAGGATTGTCCTTGGTGAATTTCAGAAGTTCCCTGTATTACCAGAGCACTTTGAAGTACTTTGACTGACATCAGCTTTCAGTTTCACTGGGGAGATCCGCCTTTCTAACTTGAATGAGCCCCAGGTGCTCTGAAACCTCTTTCAAGCTCAAAACCCTGATGCACTATGCCACCCTAATGCTGCTGCTGTAGGTACAGTTTCAGAACTATACCTCATTCTATTATCATGGGCACGTGTGAAAAATAGAACCAGTGAGATGCAGTTGTCAAGGGGAAAACTACAGGTTTACATCAGTTATATCACCTATTTTAAATGGATAGTGTGTGGAATATCTAATTAATCTTGTAATGAACTACACCTTTGGGGAGCAGTTCAATTACAGGCTTCAATGATTTTTTTCTGGGTTCTTGCTGTAGTAGAGACTGTCAGAGGTAAATCCACAGTTATAACTCAAAAAGATTGGTTTCATAAAAGATCTAACATGAAATGCTTGCTGCATTAATGTGAGGCTGGGTTATTCTTCCTTCAGTTATTCTAAGAGAAATAAAGCAGGAAGTATTTCTGAATGTTAGCTGAATAGCTGATCACCGATTTGGGAGCCTCACACGCCTGGGGCATTTGGCCCAGAGTGATCCACATACGAGCATTGTTTTGAGTTTTAAAGTGGTTGAAACCCATGTAGCATTTTTAGCAGCAGACGCACCAATTGTCCCACTGGCGATTGCACTTAGAATTCATTAGGAAGAATCGCAGCCTGAGTGTATTTCATTTTAAAAGTCAACCACATTGCTGTGGGCCTAGAGTCACATATAGGCCAGACCAGGTAAGGATGGCAGATTTCCTTTCCTGAACAACATTTGTGAACCAAATGGATTTTTACAACATCAAAAAATAGTTTCATGGTCATCATTAGACTTTTAATCCCAGATTTTTATTTCACCATCTGGTGAATTTGAACTCCGATCCCCAGACCATTACCTTGGGTTATGGCTTATTAGTCCAGTGTAATACCACTATGCCCTACACTCTTTATCTACCCTGCCAGTTACATGCTCAAAAAGCTCTCATTAATTTATCAAACTCAATTTTCCCTTCGTAAAACCATGTTCACTTTTACTGATAGTACAATGACTTTTAAATGCATCTTTTAGACTTCCTTAATAATAGATTCCAACATTTTCCCAATGACTGATGTCAGGCAAACTGGCCTGTAGCTCTTTGTTTACTGCGTCTCTTGTTTAGCGGTGTTATATTTGTCACCTTACAATCCATGAGACCATTCTAGAGTCTAGAGAACTTTGATAAATCATAAACAATCATCCACTACTTCTTTTAGAACCCTACAATTTAAGTCTTGGAGATTGTTGGCATTTAAACCTTTAAGTTTCTCCAATATTTTGTCTCTGCTGTTATTAATTGCTTTAGGATTTCCTCACTCTTATTAAACCTTGGTTACCCTTTAATTTCTGCAATGTGATTTGTGTCACTATTGTGAAGACAGACAAAAAATATTTTTTGTCTGCCACTTCCTTAATCCCTGTGATAATTTCTCCTATCTCTGCCTCTAAGGGACCAAAGTTTACTTTAACGACCCTCCTCCTTTTTCATTTAGTTATAAAATCTCCTATAATCTGCTTTGCTGTTCCTTGATAGTTTATTCTCATTCTGTTTCTCCACTTTTAATTAACATATTAGAGTCATAGAGTCACAGAGGTTTACAGCATGGAAACAGGCCCTTCGGCCCAACTTGTCCATGCCACCCTTTCTTTTTTAAAACCCCTAAGCTAATCCCAATTGCCTGCATTTGGCCCATATCCCTCTATACCCATCGTACCCATGTAACTATCTAAATGCTTTTTCAAAGATAAAATATTGGTTGACCTTTGCTGCTTTCTAAAATATTCCCAATTCTCAGGCCTACAGCTATGCTTTGCAAAATTATAAGTTTTTAAAAATTTAATACTATGATAACAGTGAGCCATGGTCAGATCTTACTTGTTGAGTTTTTTGTTTTTTTTAATTGAATGGATTTTTGTTGAACACTTTGAATTATTTCTTTAAATGTTTCCCCATTGTTTATTTACTGTCACACCAGTCAGTCTATTTACTCAACTAACCTTAGCCTGCGCTCCCCTCAAACCTACCCCATTGGCTTTGTTTAAGATCTTATTTCATTCTGAAGTACATTGTTTTTATACTTGAATCATACAGCACAGTTGGAGATTAATCAGCCCAAAATGCTGTGCTGGCTTTTGAAAGAGCTATTATAGTCCACGTCCCCATTCTTCTCCATGGCTATTAGATGTTGACAGTAAGTTGGTGAGGAAGAAGTCACTCTTTACTCAGTGGTAGAATTATCCACAAAGAAAAACTTTACAAATATATAGCTCCTAACTCTGCAACCCACAACCAGTGTATCTTTATACTATTTTGGTTAAACCAATTTTTAAAAATTATTTCATGGAATGTGGGCATTGCTGGCTGGTCCAACATTTATTGCCCATCCTTGTGGGCATTTAGTGTTAACCACATTGCTGTGGCTCTGGAGTCTGTGGGCCAGACCAGGTAAGGATGGCAGATTTCCTTCCCTAAAGGGACATTAGTAAAACAGATGAGCTTTTTTGCCAATGGAAATAAATGAACGAACTAAGGAGCAAATCAGAAGAACAGCCTCTGAAAGGGACACTACATGAAACCATAACAAATGGAAAAGGAAACTTAAAGCACCAAACCAAAATGTAACTTAAAGGGGTTGACACCTCGGTTCCCGTGGTGCCCACTGGGTACGGAAAGCCTAGATGGTGTTGGCAGACACTGCGTACTCCCTCTCTGGCTGTTTATATAGTTTCAGTAGAGGGGCAGACAGTCGGGTCTGATGATCCCCTTGAACACCTGCTGCCTGGACCTGTTGTAGCAGGTTCACAACAGGAGATGGGGAAGGAGGTTCCCCTCCTTCCCCATCCCCTCCTTACTGGGTGCCCATAGATAAGGAGCATGGGGCTGAAATGCAAACTAAACTGTAAAAAAGATTTTTCAAATAACACAAAAGGGAGTTCAGTCTATTACAACTTAAGTATACATGGTCCACGGACTTCACAAGGCCGCAAAAAACGCAGGCACCTTGAGAGACTGTGAACCAATGCATCCTATGGTATCAAGGTACTGCTGCGTGCAGCATGCTCCACCCCAACTGCCTGATGGTGTAGAGGGGGGCTCCTGTATAGAGAGACTTCCATCAGGGACCTCCACAGCTGGACAGCAGTGAGGCACGCTAAGGCATATCCGGACCATGGCTAAGGATGAGGCAGTGAAAGATGTGCAGTAGCAACCCATACAGGAAACCTCTCCACACCAGGCTAAAGAGAGTGAGCTCGTACATGTGCTCAAGTCATTAACCAATGAGTGTGTCCCACACCTGTGTACACTTAACTTCAATTTAAATAAATAGCATATATATGCAAGTTTTTCCTTTTGAAGTATTTATCTCATGAACTCTTATCAAAGGCCGAGAGCATTATTAAAAAATAATTTTAAACTGGAGGCATTCTGAACTGAAGCCAGAATAGGCCAGCGAGCAGAGGGTGATGGGTGATTGTGATTTAGTACTAATCTGCCAAAATATAGCTTCAGACCTTGGGTTTTCCCACAAGAGCACTGAACTAGCAAAACTCAGCATCTGTCTTCCAGAGATCAGGGTGGGTGAGACTGGCTTGCAGCAATGGTGTGGAAATGGATGATGACGAATTGACAGCCCCTTCTACATCGCATTTAATATGGTTTTCAGAAAGCACCATTTCAGCTTCCAAGGTTTTACCTCATGCTTGTGGATTTTATAATCACATTACTCTTGAGTGTTGAAGTTTGCTGATTGTTCACCTCACCTTGTGCTGACAGTACTGGCACTTTCTGCAAACTGGTTTTTATTTAAGGTCTGGCATTGTCATCTCAGACAGCCATCCTTCCTATCTGAGCCTCAACCTAGAACAATGACAGACTGTTCGACTCCAGAGGCTGTCACATCAGAGCTCAGCCTGCACCCAGCTGATGGACTTGCAATTCCCAACAGGGGTTTGGTGGAGTTGTTGTGGGAGGGGGGGGGGGGATATTGGAGGAGTTGTGGGGGAGGGGATGGGGAGAGCGGTGATGTTGGGGCTAAAGGTTCCTCCTCGCTATTCTCAGAGGCACTGAGGCTAATTGTGTGGCTGTTTCAGCCCAGAATAGGAATCAGACTTGGGACCTCCTGGTCTTTTAGCTTCTGTGTTAAACCAAGCTGTGTCCTTCCCCACAATGGAGGGGCCAATTACAAATTTCTGACCATCCTCCAGCCCCACATCTGCACTAGACTTGATACAATCAATTTATTTGCTTAGATCCTTAACAGGCAGGGTGCTTCAGACTATAAAACACTCAGGGAGCACAAAGATATGCACTGCTGATTGTATCAATATGAGCATCCTGTGCCACATTTACCACCACACATTCACTTGGGCTGAGTAGGAGACAGTATCTAAACAGCCTGACAATTCTTTACAGCAGAGAGCTGTAGAGCCTGGGACGTTAAGTATGTTCAAGGCTGAGGTAGACAAATTTCTAATCAGTGTAAGATTATGTGGATAAAGTGGGAAAGTAGAGTTGAGGATTATATCAGATTAATTATGATCTCATTGAATGGTGGAACAGAATTGATGGACTGAATGGCCCACTTCTGTCCCTACATCTTATGGCATATACTGGCATTTTTTATGTTACCATGGAGTGGCATCCATAATAACATTGGAACAGCCTATCTGTCTGCCTCTATAACACCTACCTTTCAATACAGGACTAGAGGAGATCTGACTAAACTTCTCCTCCTCCCACTCTGAAGCATAAAGTGACTTATTAATATTCTTTTGCTCAGGTTTTCTCCCCTTCTCTCCTAAAGCTTCCAACTCTCAGCCAAGGGGCTTTTAGTTAGATGTATTTATGGGGCCGATGAGAAATTATCTATTTACTCTAATTTGCTGAAGGCTGCTGGCTTTAATGGCTGAGCTGAAGAGAACTGCAAGAGCTCAATGCTCGTCCAATTCTGACTTCTTTCACATCCCGATTCCCATTGGCGACTGAGGCCAAGAGCTGCCTGGAGCCCTGAGCTCTGGAATTCCTGCCAGAAACCACTCTGTCTCTCTACCCACCAACCCCACCCCCACCTCTCTGATCCTCCAATAAACTCCATAAACTCTATCTCTTTGACAGGTCTGGATACTTACCTGATTCAATGGCCATTTTTGATTTGTTTGATTACAATTGTGTGAAATTTCACTGTGTTGAATGTGCTATATTGCGATGCGTTGTTGTTAACCCAAGCTCTCTGGAAGTGCAAGAATAGATGGAGATTGGGGTTGGGACATTGTGCCAGGGCTGCTGTCCCCTTAGGAACAACCTGCACCCCAGCCCTGCATACTATACGTTACCTGATTCCCATAAGAAGCTCTCAGATTATCATGGATGGTGGACTGAAAGAGTGCCTAGGTTATGCGGACTGGCAGCATCAACCAAAGGGATACTGTTGTTATAAACCATAAAGTCACAACCTTCTTTTTGAAGCGTTAACTGAAAAATAAAACTGGATTATAATCTCCATATTAATGGGTTAGTCTTGAAAATTGAGGGCTGATTTGATCAAAGTATTTGAACTGATGGGGTAGAAACTATATCCTCCCATGGTGGAAGCCAAGATGGTGGAGCGCATAATCCTAAAATGAGTGCGAGGCTGTCCAGGAGTAAAATAAGGAAGCACATTTTCCCACACAGGGCAAGGTTTTCTGGCCCCAACAGTGATGGGCATTGCCCTGGGCAGGATGGGGGAATCTGGAGAGCTGTTAACAGTCAAGAGCTCTCAAAATTTTCTAGTCACGCCCATGACAATGCATGCTGGTGTCGGGGTTGGCAAATCCCTCCTGAAGAGTGGTGGAAATGGGAAATCCTCTCCCCCAAAAAGCTGTGGGATGCTGGGGAGTAATTGGAACTTCCAAGACTGGATCAATAGATTGTTGTCACATGGGGGTATTACAGAATATGAAGCTCACACAGGCTTTTTATGCAAGAGGGTGGCAAGAGAAAGAGTAGGCCCACACTCAAGGACAATGGAGGGAAGTTATGCATGGAGTGTCCACAGTAAGTGGGTGAGATCTTTTGTATCAGTATTCGTCAAGGAGAAGGACATGACGGATGTTGAGGTCAGGGATAGGTGTGTGAACGCTGTAGAACATGTCAATATATCGAAGGAGAAAGTGTTGAGTATACTAAATTTCATTAAGATAGACAAGTCCCCGGGGCCAGATGGGATCTATCCCAGGTGTTGTTGGTAAATAATACCTCTGAGACTAGTCATGAGTCAAAGTACAGTGGTTTATTTTCACAAGCTTGTGGGAGAAGTCCGATCCCTAACGCGGTCTCCAGACTTCTTGCCGAATACAGGTTAAGAACAAATATTTATACATATATTTTCGCCCCTGGTCACGTCCGCATTTTCTCACGATTATTGCTGCCTCAGCGATTCCGTCCTTCGTGTAGTCCGTGTAATCGTGGCCATCTCAAGGCTGTCTGTTTTGTCCCCTCTATGTGGACACTTGTGGTTTGTTTATCCAGCACACAAGATTATAAGTTTGCATAAACAAGTTAACTGACGTACAGGGGCCTATATAACACTTTATATCGGTAAGGATGAATAGTATATAATGAATATATATGAATCTATTATTAACAGAAGTACATAATATAAAAGAACACAAAATGGATTCTAGCTGGGTTAGCCACATTCCTGAACACAATTAGCTGGGAAAATCATGAGCTTGTATACAGCAGCAAGGACAGCTGCTTCTCTTATGTGTTCTTGGATACACGAAAACAAGTTCTACTGACACGAAAGCAAGTTCTACAATGCCTGTTACAAATCTCTAAGTATTACAAAGTTCATTAACCCATTCCCCGTCTTCATTCCCCCCACTTTGGTCGGGCCAGGTCCAAACATGGCCCCATAACCAATTCAGAACCAAATGTTATCGGCGAATGGGCCTAGCTCCTTTGTCAGGAGGTCCGCCCCCTCTGCCTGTACGCTTGCGCACGGCATAATCCACGCTGTTACCGTTTTACAACAGGCGTTCAATAATGCCATACAAACACAGCAAGCAATTACAATTACAAGTATTACAATCAATCCATGCATCAGGTATGAACCCCACGACCCGAACCATTGCCCCAGCCATCCCGGAGGGTTATAATTATGATAATGGTTCCCCTCATCCTGTATTGTTTTCGCCACGTGTTTAATATGATCTGCCAAGCGAGTTATATTCTCCGATGCATCTGGAATATACGTACAGCATTCGGAGTCAACTATAGCACATGTTCCTCCTTGGGAGGCTAGCACGTAATCGAGTGCCAATCGGTTCTGTAACA
Source organism: Mustelus asterias (assembly GCF_964213995.1). Lineage (NCBI taxonomy): Eukaryota > Metazoa > Chordata > Chondrichthyes > Carcharhiniformes > Triakidae > Mustelus > Mustelus asterias. The sequence continues at coordinate 25,171,088 of NC_135820.1, read as the reverse complement.
CCACAGTCCGAATAGCTACGACTTCTGCTGATATTTCAGAGATGGCCGTGCTCACCTCCTCGAACCCATCTCTAGTCTCATTTGCAATTCTCTCTAGGGCAAGGCCATTCGTATAAGTTCCTGTGTTGCTTTTGCCGTCCCATAAAGTGGGTAGGCTATCATGAAGAACTGTTCTGTCTCACTAATGGCTCACTTAGCCCTAAGCAGGTGTATCTCGGGGTGGTCCCGTAAGTCAGTGTAATGATGAATATAGGGCACCACATATGCCAAATAACACGATCCTGCCCAATTCCAGGGAAGCCACGGATAGGCCTTATCTCCGCATACAAAGTATGTTCCATTATATGCAATAGGATGTTGTACTGACCATGGCCCGGTGGCATTAATAGACTTTCCTGAGCAGTTTGTGAGGAGTATCAGATGGTTGAACATGGTAGGTGTGGTAATATTCAGAATCTGGGTACAATTACTCCAGCCCACTGATTTAGCACCACTCCTAGTAATGCATAGAGATCCTTTCTGGTTGTTTACGAGAACAAAGTGGGGTGGGGGTTTTGATCAATTATAAAAAGGTTGGTAACTACTGGACAAGGAAGTTAGATTACAACTACCCAGGCCTTGATCTTTCTCTATCTTGGTAATATTAACTGTGTTTTGACGTGAACTTCCTGACGAGAATATGTGTCCGTTATTATTAACCTCCCTTATGGTATTATACGTATAAGTTCCGTCACCTCTAACCCCCCCCTCATCCGTCCCGTTTTGCCTTAACAACCATTTAACTGTTTCTTTCTCATTTAAAGGGATAGGGAATAAAGGTTCCCCCCCCACTGCCTCCGTGCGTGGGAATGTGAACAGATCCAGCACTTGCTCAGATTGGATTGTGATGCATACAGATAAGACATATACACAAAGGTGTTTCTAGAGGACTGGTGCAATGACCGCGTGGATCGGTCAAGTCTCTTGCTGAGGTACTCATCCTCCTGAATCCTCTGCCTTTGTTGGGCACAGGTCCCCCCTGGTTCCTCAATTAAGCACTGGAAACTCCAGCTGCACCAGGTTACATTGCATGGAAGTTCCCAATCACCTCGCCCCTCCAACAGGGTTGGCAACGTGGTACGGTTAAGGGATCCTGAGCAGCGGATCCTACGGGTTACCTCCCAGGGGCCTATCCCATGTGTCGGGTGGTTACAATAGACAGAGTCATCATTCCAGAGATGTTTACGGTGCTCTGTCCCTAAATCCTCACAATTCCATCTATACTTTCCCTCTGTGGCTGACAGGGACAGGGTCATGAGAAGCAGCATGAGAAGCATCCCATCACTTACTAATAATCCGCGCGACCATTATACAATGGTTCAAAGGCTATATCGCCCGCACGCAACTTCCCGCGAACCCGTTCAGCTTGCTTGGGGGTCAGTCGTTGTCTGTTTATATCTGCAATTGGAGTATATCACATATTTTTCCAATTAGTTCCAGCATATTCTTTCAACTGAGTCTAATGTTTCCATGTACCTTTCTCTCTTATGTCTATACAGGTACAGGTGTCTCCACTAATTATAACTTCATAGGGGCCATTCCATTTGGGGGCGAACCCAGGTTTTCCGGGTAATGTTTTCACTAGGACGCGACTTCCCACTGTTGGAACGTCAGGGAGCATTTCAAGCTCTCTCTCTGTGTCTCTTAATTCCTGATTGTCTTTTACCAATTTGCGCATCCCTTTTAGTTGGGTGTTTAGTTCCAAAACATATCTCCTGATTTTATCTTTTAGTGGACCTACATCAGTCCCACCTGTTATGATACTTTCGGGTAATTGCATCGCCCGTCCTGTCATTAGTTAATAAGGGGTTAATCCGGTTGTCCAGTTTGTGGCAGCCCTTAATCTCATTAGTATAGTGGGCAATACCTCTGTCCACATTTTTCCCGATGTTTGTATGGCTTTAGCTAGTGCATTATACATTTAATTACATATCCCCCTTCCATAGAAAGCTTAGTGTGAATCAAATAACACTTTGCACTGGCTTTTTGGCTGCAGCTGGACATCCATTCATTTGTATATAATCCTATCAAAAGATATCACTTTCCCCATTAAAATCACATGCCATACAGCTCCGATCTTTATATGATGAATTCTTACATTATATCTAATTTGATCATTTGTTTGCGTGCAAGCGCTGCATTACAGTACTTCACAAAATGCCACTACCCTACCTACAAAGAAGTGCATTCAAATGCACCAACATTTAGCTTGGAATAAATAGCTTTTTCTCCTACAGAATTATGTTTTTATCAATACACAATATATATTATATAAAATTGGTTAAGGCTTTTCAGGATTTGATTTTATTCTCGGGTCTATATGGCAGTGCTTATACTGTATAAAAATCGAGCGGCAGTTGTATCATGCTGCTGTACACATCATAACTGTGATATCCAAATCCTTTTAATTTAAGCCGTTTCCATTTTTAAACTGAGCTCCAGATCAAAACCTCCGCACTCTAGGAAAATAACAGGCGCCAAATCAAAATCAAAGTAGTACAATACATACTAGTTAATTGATTAGAAACGTTTTGGTTTGCTTCTTAACTGGCTAGGTTTTAAGCTTTGCAGTGTTTTTATATTTGGCAAACCTTGAACACATGAAATTCCAACAGCAGTACATAATTTTAACCAGTTACAGAATACCAAACTATCAGATGTTCGTAAATCACTATATTCTGTGGACCTTAATACTGCATTCTAACTGGGCAATTTGCATTGGTGTTGGTCTCCAGAAGTTAGTACTGTAGTCAGGTTTTCCTTTGGATGGGCTAGTCAGAACTATCATCAATATTAGATGATGTAATTTGTTGCACGTTAACGAAACAACATAATACAAGCCTTGAATTTCCAGATGTTATTTAGAACTAACTGGCAACACAAGTTCCAACAATTCATGGTGTTACAAAGTTTAGCACTGTTTGGCAACAAATGCAGATTAAAAATACTTAACGACAACATCCTTATCTGCATTGACAACTGAGGTTTTAATTGATTAATCTCTTGCTGGAACTTGGAGTAATCAGAACTGCGATTCATTTCACTAACTTGATATACTTTAAACTGACTCATAGACAATATATTCACCTCATTCTTTTGTTCCTGCTTTTCTACTTCTCCACAAAATTACTTATTTTCTTCTCTCAACTAACTCTTATAAGTTTCACTTTGAGACAAAGGAAAGAGCACATGGTTCCTTCCAAGGTTTAAATCCTTCCTTAACATTAAAACATTAAAGAAAGTAAAACATTCAAAGAGAATACAGAACGTTGATTAAGACGGTCGCTTTTATTCTTCTGTCTTCCAAACTGTAATTAAACTCAAAACAGAAGTAAATTCAAGAAATCTTATCACTTTAATCTCTAACAGTTTTAACACTTCCCCAGCCCCCCAAGGCTAAACCAAGATGCGAAGCACTACATCCACTGCCTGTAACAAACACTCCACAAGAACAAACAGGCTTCAACAGCTCCTACTCTCAATTGTACTATCGTAAAACTTCAACTGGGGGAAAGTAATTTATTAAACTCGCACACAGAGAAGCAATTCATTTTGATCTGCTATACCCTATTCCACCACATAAGGCTCTCGATCACACAATTATATCCTCTCTCTCTGTCTCTGTGTCATACAGAGTCTTACAGCCTGCTTGTTTCTTTTAACCCTTTACTCCCCTCTTTGGTCTATCACGCTTCAGACCAACCAATTTAACCTGATTTAAGTCCCTTCTGTCTTTGCAGTCGCACTGGGTCTATTCCACCAATCCTTCTCCTGTTCATCCGTATCAGTATTTTGGAACCACATTGGCAAGCCAGATACCTCCAGTTTTTTATCTTTCCTTTGTTCGGCTTGCTGTTCTAATCCTTTTTCTCGGTCTTGTCTTTCCTTTGCAGTCTCTCTTGTTCTGCTCTATCTCTTTTGTCCTTTTCATACTTGTCACATTCTCACTTCAACATTACCCAAGTTTTAGGGTTTCCCTCATTATCACATTCACTGATCCCTCTTCTACGTGCATTATTCCCCCTCTTAACTGTTTTGTTGTGGTAATTCTGCTCCAGTAAGTAGGAGCATTCCCTAATACCCTCTGAATCTCTGCTTTAAAACTGGGTGAAGGGTGCCTGTTGGGCATCTATCTCTGATGTTAGGGCGACTACATGTGTCCACCGTCCCCCACTATAATCCTGTGCTGGAGGAGCGACGAGTCCACCTGTTACCTGCCTCCACTTATCCGCTGGACAGGCTGCCCTGACCAGTTGGTGTACGTCTCTCAGGTGTAATTGGTGTCCTACCCAGATTGTATCTAATTCTTCCCAGAATTTAGTGTTTGCGTTTCTAGGTTGTAATTTACCCAGGGAAGCCATTATTTGCTGTCTCTCACCTGGGGTGAAGGGTTTATAATTTGCCTTTGGCTGTGCATCTGTTCCCCCTCGGGTTACTGGCGCTAAGTTGTGTTCTAGCGCTTCCCACTCCTCTGGAGGAGCGGTTGGTCCCTGTTGTGTGGACTCATAAGGAGGTAGAGGAACAGTTTCCCCTTTCCATTGCTTTTCTTCTAATACTTGGTTTTGTTTCTCCAGTTCCCTTACTCTGGATTCTAACTCTCTAATCTTTACTCCACCTTTTAGTAGAGGCGACTACTTGCTCAATTAGTCCAGCTAACTGATGTATTAACAATACCCCTATCTTCTTTGTCTTGTTTCTCTTAAGTAGACAGGGGTCTTCTGTCCATTAATTCCTTTTACATAGATCATTTTGTTCGTTATGGGTAAGGGTAGGTCAGTGATAGATATGGCTGTGTCCACCAACATTTCACATTGTCAGCCCCCTACTAGTGCAGACACGTAGATTCTACCCTCCACCAAACTCGCGGGGGCTGCCCCTCGTCAGTTTGCCCCCTCCTGTAGTGGCAGAGGAAGTCCGTCTTTGCTCCAACAGGTGGCTTCTGTGTGGCCCCCCTTATTACAAAATCTGCAGGTAGGCACCTTCCTGCTACCCCTCTTCTGAGCCCTACAGCCTCTGACAAAGTGACCTGGTTTCCCACAATTGTGGTTTAGCTCCTCCACTGTTTGCACTAACTGTTTCCTGTTTTATTTGTGGGTATGGTTTCTCATCTGGTCCGTCTCTAATTCCAGATGCCCATTCTACTAATTCGTCATAGTTCTGGGTATTGAGAACTCCCATTTCAAGGATTTTTTGGTGAGCTGGCGACAGCCCGTCTTTAAAATGGTGGAGGGGCTGGCCACGTCGTTTCAGGTGTACTTTATTTAAAGCTGTATAATTAAAACATTAAAGCAAACAACAACAAACATCCACGCAACCACTTTGTTTAACACACACAGACACACATGGAAGCTTCCAACATTTTAATTTTTGCTTTGTCATCAGCCCATTTCTTACCCGAGACTGAGACCTGTTCAGTTAATCTGGCCAATTGGTGAACTAAGAGAACTCCAGTTTTCTTAATTCTGTCTTTCTTTTCCTTTTCCAACCATTTTCGTTGTTGGTCTGGTGGGTGGGATTAATCCCCCCACCCCGTTTTATCATCTGTTTAATGAGTGTGTCCCTCTCAGTCATATATTCGTTTATGAGGGATCCCGGATCCCCACTGTCCTTGTGATCCCACCGTAATACAGATAAGTTTATACTCACCACCTGGAGTCTTCTATTCTCCTGTCTCGCTCTCCCCTCTCCTCCTATCAGAGCCAGGGATACCTGGGGTGATCAGATCCCTCCGTATCCACCGCTTATACTATTAAGCCGGCTTTTACATGAAGGCTTTTCCTTCCACTCCGGCGTCACTCAGACAGTCTCTTTCTCACTCACATCTGAACATCACACCTCAGGCAACCTTTTTCCAGACTCAACACCCATTTCAATTTCCTGACCATCAGGTGGGGGATTTCCCCTCTTAACAACCAGTCTAAGGCTGCGTGTTAGAGTCAATTGACTCCTTGTCCGTATGTGCTCAGTTCAGACGTCTTTCACTTTCACACTCTGTCATCACAGATGAACACCCACTGTGGTTTGACCCACTCTACTAAGTTTGGTATTCTATTCCGGTGTCCCGGTCATGGCCATTCGACCGGACCCGTAACAGATTCCGGGTTTCGGCACCAATTTGTTGCAGGTAAATAATACCTCTGAGACTAGTCGTGAGTCAAAATACAGTGGTTTATTTTCACAAGCTTGTGGGAGAAGTCCGATCCCTAATGCGGTCTCCAGACTTCTCGCCGAATACAGGTTAAGAACAAATATTTATACATATATTTTCGCCCCTGGTCATGTCCGCATTTTCTCACGATTATTGCTGCCTCAGCGATTCCGCCCTTCGTGCAGTCTGTGTAATCGTGGCCATCTCAAGGCTCTGTTTTGTCCCCTCTATGTGGACACTTGTGGTTTGTTTATCCAGCACACAAGATTATAAGTTTGCATAAACAAGTTAACTGACATACAGGGGCCTATATAACACTTTATATCGGTAAGGATGAATAGTATATAATGAATATATATGAATCTATTATTAACAGAAGTACATAATATAAAAGAACACAAAATGGATTCTAGCTGGGTTAGCCACATTCCTGAACACAATTAGCTGGGAAAATCATGAGCTTGTATACAGCAGCAAGGACAGCTGTTTCTCTTATGTGTTCTTGGATACATGAAAACAAGTTCTATTGACATGAAAACAAACATAGAAACCCTACAGTGCAGAAGGAGGCCATTCAGCCCATCGAGTCTGCACCGACCACAATCCCACCCAGGCCCTACCCCCACATATTTTACTCGCTAATCCCTCTAACCTACGCATCTCAGGATTCTAAGGGGCAATTTTTAACCTAGCCAATCAACCTAACGCGCACATCTTTGGACTGTGGGAGGAAACCGGAGCACCCGGAGGAAACCCACGCAGACACGAGGAGAATGTGCAAACTCCACACAGACAGTGACCCGAGCATCGAACCTTGGACCCTGGAGCTGTGAAGCAGCAGTGCTAACCACTGTGCTACTGTGCCGCCCTAGTTCTACAAGTTCTACAGTGCCTGTTACAAATCTCTAAGTACTACAAAGTTCATTAACCCATTCCCGTCTTCACCAGGTTACTGAGGGAGGCAAGAGAAGAAACAGCTTGGTCCTTAACAGATATCTTTACATCCCCTTTGACCACCGGTGACATTCCAGAGGACTGGAGAATAGCCAATGTTGTTCCCTTGCTGAAGAAAGGAAGCAGGGATAATCCAGGAAATTATAGGCTGGCGAGCCTGATGTCAGTGGTGGGGAAGCTTTTGGAAAAGGTACTGCAGGACAGGATATACACACATTTGGAAGAAAATGAACTAGTTAGTCACAAGCAGCATAGTTTTGTATGGGGAAGGTCATGTCTCACCAACTTGATTCAGTTTTTTGAAGAGGTGACAAAGATAATTGATGAGGGAAGGGGTGTGAATGTAGTTTATCTGGACTTTAGTAAGGCATTTGACAAGGTCCCACGTGACAGACTGGTACAAGAACTAAAATCACATGTGTTTCGGGGTGGGCTGACTAGATGGATACAGAACTGGCTTGGTCATAGAATCGAAAGCTAGTGGCTTGTGCTACCAAATAAACTTGTTGGACTTTAACCTGGTGTTGTGAGACTTCTTACTGTGTTTACCCCAGTCCAACGCCGGCATCTCCACATCATGACTACAGGGGAGGTCCCAGAGGATTGGAGAATCGCCAATGTTGTTCCTTTGTTTAAGAAGGGGAGCAAGAATAATCTAGGTAATTACAGGCCGGTGAGCCTTACATCAGTGGTAGGGAAATTATTGGAGAGGATTCTTCAAGACAGGGTTTATACCCACTTGGAAATAAGTGGACATATTAGTGAGAGGCAACATGGTTTTGTGAAGGGGAGGTCGTGTCTCACGAACTTGATCGTGTTTTTCGAGGAGGTGACGAAGATGATTGATGAGGGTAGGGCAGTGGATGTTGTCTACATGGACTTCAGTAAGGCCTTTGACAAGGTCCCTCATGGCAGACTGGTGCAGAAGGTGAAGTCGCATGGGATCAGAGGTGAGCTGGCAAGGTGGATACAAAACTGGCTCGGTCAAAGAAGACAGAGGGTAGCAGTGGAAGGGTGCGTTTCTGAATGGAGGGCTGTGACAAGTGGCATTCCTCAGGGATCAGTGCTGGGACCTTTGCTGTTTGTAATATATATAAATGATTTGGAGGAAAATGTAACTGGTTTGATTAGTAAGTTTACGGATGACACAAAGGTTTGTGGATTTGCGGATAGTGATGAGGACCATCAGAGGATACAGCAGGATATAGATCAGTTGGAGACTGGGGCGGAGAGATGGCAGATGGAGTTTAATCCAGACAAATGCGAGGTAATGCATTTTGGAAAGTCTAATACAGATAGGAAATATATCGTAAATAGCAGAACCCTTAAAAGTATTGATATGCATAGAGATCTGGGTGTACAGGTACACAGGTCACTGAAAGTGGCAATGCAGGTGGAGAAGGTAGTCAAGAAGGCATACGGCATGCTTGCCTTCATCGGCCGGGGTATTGAGTTTAAAAATTGGCAAGTCATGTTGCAGCATTATAGAACCTTAGTTAGGCTGCACTTGGAATATAGTGTTCCATTCTGGTCGCCACACTACCAGAAGGCTGTGGAGGCTTTGGAGAGGGTACAGAAAAGATTTATCAGGATGTTGCCTGGTATGGAAGGCATTAGCTATGAGGAGAGGTTGGAGAAACTTGGTTTGTTCTCACTGGAAGACGGAGGTTGAGGGGCGACCTGATAGAAGTCTACAAGACTATGAGAGGCATGGACAGAGTGGATAGTCAGTTGCTTTTTCCCAGGGTGGAAGAGTCAATTACTAGGGGGCACAGGTTGAAGGTACGAGGGGCAAGGAGATGTACGAGGCAGATTTTTTACACAGAGAGTAGTCGGTGCCTGGAACTCGTTGCCGGGGGAGGCAGTGGAAGCGGATACGGTAATGACTTTTAAGGGGCATCTTGACAAATACATGAATAGGATGGGAATAGAGGGATAAGGTCCCCGGAAGGGTAGGGGGTTTTAGCTCAGTCGGGCAGCATGGTCTTTGTTCTTTGGGTGTGAAGTGGATTGGAGACCTTCACTTCTGAAAGGAGCACTGTAACGCCACCGATGCGGTTCTTCTTAGAGTCATAGAACATAGAACATAGAACATTACAGCGCAGAACAGGCCCTTCGGCCCACGATGTTGCACCGACCAGTTAAAAAAAAACTGTGACCCTCCAACCTAAACCAATTTCTTTTCGTCCATGAACCTATCTACGGATCTCTTAAACGCCCCCAAACTAGGCGCATTTACTACTGATGCTGGCAGGGCATTCCAATCCCTCACCACCTCTAGAGTCATAGAGGTTTACAGCATGGAAACAGGTCCTTCGGCCCAACTTGTCCATGCTGCCTTAATTTTTTTTTAAAAACCCCTAAACTAATCCCAATTGCCCACATTTGGCCCATAACCCTCTATACCCATCGTACCCATGTAACTATCTAAATGCTTTTTGAAAGATGAAATTGTACCCGCCTCTACTACTACCTCTGGCAGCTTGTTCCAGACACCAACCACCCTGTGTGTGAAAAAATTGACCCTCTGGACACTTTTGTATCTCTCCCCTCTCACCTTAAATCTATGCCCTCTAGTTTTAGACTCCCCTAACTTTGGGAAAAGATATTGACTATCTACCTTGTCTATGCCCCTCATTATTTTATAGACCTCTATAAGTTCACCCCTCAGCATCCTACGCTCCAGAGAAAAAATTCCCAGTCTATTCAGCCTCTCCTTATAACTCAATCCATCAAGTCCCAGTAGCATCCTAGTAAATCTTTTCTGCACTCTTTCTAGTTTAATAATATCCTTTCTATAATAGGGTGACCAGAATTGCACACAGTATTCCAAATGTGGCCTTACCAATGTCTTGTACAATTTCAACAAGACGTCCCAAATGTTCTGACCGATGAAACCAAGCATGTCGAATGCCTTCTTCACCACTCTTGTGTTCTAGCTTCAGTAGGGGTGCCGGTCTCTTCTGCTTTCATTTCGGAATTTGTGTCCTCATGACCCGGAGGGATAGGTGTGGGGTTGACTCCCATTTGAGACTCGATGCTGGCAGTGGTTGTCCCCATGGCTGGTGATGAGGCCTGCACTGGACCTTATAAGACACGGGCCCCATTTTTTCCATTCTGATCCCAGGGCCGTCCCCAAAGTACCTCACATAGACGTCACGGACCCTGGCATCCGGTAGGCAACATACCATCCATGAGTCTCTTTTGCTGCCACAGAACCTCCTACCTATCCCTCCAACTAATGAGTCCCCAATAACTATTGCCCTCCCGCTCTCCCCCTTACCTTCCCGAGCCACAGGGACGGACTCAGTGCTGGAGATCTGCTCACTGCGGCTCACCCCCACTGGTATGTCATCCCCCTCAACTTCATCCAAAGCAGAATACTTGTTGCTAAGGGGAACGACCACAGGGGATCCCTGCACTGACTGCTTCCTCCCAGCCCCTCTCACTGTCACCCATCTATTTTCCTTTCCTGGAGTAACTATATCCATGAAGCTTCTGTCTATGGCCACCTCTGCCTCCCTAATGATTCTAAGTTTATCCAACTCCAGCTCCAGTTCCCTAACACGGTTTTGGAGGAGCTGCAGATGGGTGCACTTCCCACAGGTGTAATCAGCAGGGACACTGACGGCGTCCCTCACCTCAAACATTCTGCAAGAGGAACATTGCACTGCCTTCACACCCATCCCCTCTAGATACCTTACCAATACCACTAGCTGATAGAGTTGCTCCAATGGAACAATGAGCTATTTTCCCCCCCCTTTTCCTCGGAATCCACACGGACTGAACTTAAGATTTGCAATTGAAGAGACAACAAAACGAATTAAACGTACCCCGCCTCACCCTTTCTGCCTAAGCCCTTAGAGCTCTCACTCTGCTCCCTGCTCACTCCACTGCCCGCTGCAATGCTGCCCGCTCAAAAGTGCGGCCTGCTTTTAAACCCACCAAAAACCTTCCCAGGCCTCTCCTGGGCCTACTTCCGGTTTCGGGAAAAACTCCAATTTTAAACACAAAAATCACTGAAAAATAAATAAATAAATCAAGTGTAGAAACAAACTGTCTTACCCTCAGCCTGCTCCTGTGGAACAATGAGGCTGAAACCTCCAAGGTAAGCCCTTTTAAAACCCACCAAAAACCTTCCCAGGCCTCTCCTGGGCCTACTTCCGGTTTCGGAAAAAACCTCCGATACTGAGCTTAACTGTCTGCATCATCTGTTCAGCCAACCCATTCGATGATGGGTGATAGGGTGGTGTCCTAATGTGCTTGATTTCATTGGAAAGCATGAAGGAATGAAACTTGGTGCTAGTAAAGGCAGTGCTATTGTCAGAAACCAGGATGTCAGGAATCCTGTGTGTGCAGAAGCTTTGTTGTAGTTTCTCAATGGTAGCTTGGGAAGTGGTGGAACTCACACGATGTATCTCCAACCATTTGGAGTGTGTGTCAATCATAATTAAGAAGATTGAACCCAAAAAAGTCCCAGCACACTCACCCAGGATCTATCAGGCCACTCCCATGGATGTTGCAAGATTGAGGATAGGGGGGAGGGGCAGTTTTTGATTCTCTTGGCACGACTCAGACTGTCTGACCAAGTCAGTAATGTCTGCATCAAGACTGGGCCACCATACATAGTTCCTGGCTGGCATTTCCATCTTTGAAATCCCAGGGTGGCTGTGGTGTAATTCCATAAGTATCGGATAGAACCATAGAACCATAGAAAATTACAGCTCAGAAACAGGCCTTTTGGCCCTTCTTGTCTGTGCCGAACCATTTCTTTGCCTAGTCCCACTGACATGCACTTGGACCATATCCCTCCACACTCCTCTCATCCATGAACCCGTCCAAGTTTTCCTTAAATGTTAAAAGTGACCCCGCATTTACCACTTTATCCGGCAGCTCATTCCACACTCCCACCACTCTCTGCGTGAAGAAGCCCCCCCTAATATTCCCTTTAAACTTTTCTCCTTTCACCCTTAACCCATGCCCTCTGGTTTTTTTCTCCCCTAGCCTCAGCAGAAAAAACCTGCTTGCATTCACTCTATCTATACCCATCAAAATCTTATACACCTCTATCAAATCTCCCCTCAATTTTCTACGCTCCAGGGAATAAAGTCCCAACCTATTCAATCTCTCTCTGTAACTCAGCTTCTCAAGTCCCGGCAACATCCTTGTGAACCTTCTCTGCACTCTTTCAATCTTATTTACATCCTTCCTGTAACTAGGTGACCAAAACTGTACACAATACTCCAAATTCGGCCTCACCAATACCTTATATAACGTTACCATAACACTCCAACTTTTATACTCAATACTCCGATTTATAAATGCCAATGTACCAAAGGCACTCTTTACGACCCTATCCACCTGTGACGTCACTTTTAGGGAATTCTGTACCTGTATTCCCAGATCCCTCTGTTCAACTGCACTCTTCAGAGTCCTACCATTTACCCTGTACGTTCTTCTTTGGTTTGTCCTTCCAAAGTGCAATATCTCACACTTGTCTGCGTTAAATTCCATTTGCCATTTTTCAGCCCATTTTTCTAGTTGGTCCAAATCCCTCTGCAAGCTTTGAAAACCTTCCTCACTGTCCACTACACCTCCAATCTCTGTATCATCAGCAAACTTGCTGATCCAATTTACCACATTATCATCCAGATCATTGATATAGATGACAAACAACAATGGACCCAACACCGATCCCTGCGGCACACCACTAGTCACAGGCCTCCACTCAGAGAAGCAATCCTCCACAACCACTCTCTGGCTTCTTCCATTGAGCCAGTGACTAATCCAATTTACTACCTCCCCATGTATACCTAGTGACTGAACCTTCCTAACTAACCTCCCATGAGGGACCTTGGCAAAGGCCTTGCTGAAATCCAGGTAGACAACATCCACCGCCTTCCCTGCATCCACTTTCCTGGTAACCTCCTCGAAAAACTCTAATAGATTGGTCGAGCATGACCTACCACGCAAAAAGCCATGTTGACTCTCCCTAATAAGTCCCTGTCTATCCAAATATTTGTAGATCCTATCCCTTATCACACCTTGCAATAACTTGCCCACCACCGACGTCAAACTTACTGGCCGATAATTTCCCGGATTTCTTTTGGAACCTTTTTTAAACAACGGAACAACATGAGCCATCCTCCAATCATCCGGCACCTCCCCCGTGAATACTGACATCTTAAATATGTCTGCCAGGGCCCCTGCAAGTTCAACACTAGCTTCCCTCAAGGTCCGTGGGAATACCCTGTCCGGTCCTGGGGATTTATCCACTCTGATTTGCCTCAAGACAGTGAGCACCTCCTCCCCTTTAATCTGTAAAGGTTCCATGGCCTCCCTACCAGTTTGCCCTATTTCCGTAGACTCCATGCCCGTTTCCTCAGTAAATACGGATGCAAAAAAAACATTTAGTATCTCCCCCATCTCTTTTGGTTCCATACACAGTCTACCAATCTGGTCTTCAAGAGGACCAATTTTATCCCTCACTATCCTTTTGCTCCTAACATACCTATAGAAGCTCTTTGGATTTTCCTTCACTCTGTCTGCCAAAGCAACCTCATGTCTTCTTTTAGCCCTCCTGATTTCCCTCTTAAGTAGCTTCTTGCACTTTTTATACTCCTCGAGCATCTGATGTGTTCCTTGCTGCCTGTACATTTCATACAACTCTCTCTTCCTCTTAATCAGTTTTACAATCTCCCTCGAGAACCAAGGTTCCTTATTCCTATTTACTTTGCCTTTAATCCTGACAGGAACATACAAACTCTGCACTCTCAAAATTTCTCCTTTGAAGGCCTCCCACTTTCCATTTACATCCTTACCAGAGAACAGCCTGTGCCAATCCACACTTCCCAGATCCCTTCTCATTTCATCAAATTTGGCCTTTTTCCAGTTTAGAACTTCAACCCGAGGACCAGATCTATCCTTATCCATGATCAGGTTGAAACTAATGGCATTATGATCACTGGATCCAAAGAGTTCCCTCTCACTCACATCCATCACCTGCCCTAACTCATTTCCCAATCGGAGATCCAATATCGCATCCTCTCTAGTTGGCACCTCTATATACTGATGTAGAAAATTCTCCTGAACACATTTTACAAACTCTACCCTGTCTAAACCTTTAACAGTATGCGAGTCCCAATCTATATGTGGAAAATTAAAATCCCCTACTATCACAACTTTGTGTTTCTTGCAGTTGTCAGCTATCTCTCCGCTGATTTGCTCCTCCAATTCTCGCTGACTATTGGGTGGTCTATAATACAAGCCCATTAATGTGGTCATACCTTTCCTGTTTCTCAGCTCCACCCATAGGGCCTCTGTAGACAAGCTCCCTAATCTATCCTGCCTGAGTACCGCTGTAACATTTTCCCTGACCAACAATGCCACCCCCCCACCTTTTATCCCTCTGCCTCTATCCCGCCTGAAACATTGGAACCCTGGAACATTGAGCTGCCAGTCCTGCCCCTCCTGTAGCCAAGTTTCACTAATGGCTATAATGTCATATTTCCATGTGTCTATCCACGCCTTCAGCTCATCTGCCTTCCCCACAATACTTCTGGCATTGAAATAGACACACCTCAAAAAATTATTTCCACCACACTCTACCCTTCCATTTGTGATTTTGCTTGAACTAACCTGTCTTTTTACCCCTGCTCCACTATCTTTGTCGCCTTTGATGAGGGACAATTACGTGGGAACCCCAGAGGATGATGCCATCCTCAACACTCAGCTCGTCTTTCTTCATCCAGTACTGTTTCATTTCATCTGAGGGCTGATCTCTGAGTTCCTCCATGAAATATTATATGTTTTAATTTCGATAGGACTGGGTCTTTTTGTGTCCAGGTCTTGACTTAGAGGAGGGGGCTGAAGGGAGGATCAATAAATTTGCTGATGACACCAAGATTGGTGGAGTAGTGGGTGAGGTGGAGGGCTGTTGTAGGCTGCAAAGAGACATAGATAGGATGCAAAGCTGGGCTGAAAAATGGCAAATGGAGTTTAACCCTGATAAATGTGAGGAGATTCATTTTGGTAGGACTAATTTAAATGTGGATTACAGGGTCAAAGGTAGGGTTCTGAAGACTGTGGAGGAACAGAGAGATCTTGGGGTCCATATCCACAGATCTCTAAAGGTTGCCACTCAAGTGGATAGAGCTGTGAAGAAGGCCTATAGTGTGTTAGCTTTTATTAACAGGGGGTTGGAGTTTAAGAGCCGTGGGGTTATGCTGCAACTGTACAGGACCTTGGTGAGATCACATTTGGAATATTGTGTGCAGTTCTGGTCACCTCACTATAAGAAGGATGTGGAAGCGCTGGAAAGAGTGCAGAGGAGATTTACCAGGATGCTGCCTGGTTTGGAGGGTAGGCCTTATGAGGAAAGGTTGAGGGAGCGAGGGCTGTTCTCTTGGAGCGGAGGAGGCTGAGGGGAGATTTAATAGAGGTTTATAAAATGATGAAGGGGATAGATAGAGTGAACGTTCAAAGACTATTTCCTCGGGTGGATGGAGCTATTACAAGGGGGCATAACTATAGGGTTCATGGTGGGAGATATAGGAAGGATATCAGAGGTAGGTTCTTTACGCAGAGAGTGGTTGGGGTGTGGAATGGACTGCCTGCAGTGATAGTGGAGTCAGACACTTTAGGAACATTTAAGCGGTTATTGGATAGGCACATGGAGCACACCAGGATGATAGGGAGTGGGATAGCTTGATCTTGGTTTCAGATAAAGCTCGGCACAACATCGTGGGCCGAAGGGCCTGTTCTGTGCTGTCCTGTTCTATGTTCTATGCCTTGCAGACACCGATAAGCTGTCCAGAAAATTGAGGGTCATCACGACCTCTTCCACAGATGTTAATGAAGCCACGCTTATGGGCAATGACAGATGATTCAGTGCATTGGTATTAGCTATCCGGGTCCCGCGCAGTGCTCTGGGAGGTATTCATAAGCTGCCAGTAACAAAGCCCAATGCTGTGTCCAGACAGAGGCAGAGAGGGGTATTGCCTTGTCTTCTTTTAAAAGTCCCAGCAATGGTTTATGATCAGTTACTATGGTGAAGCGTTTACCATCTCTCTAGTGATGTGCCAGTACTGCCCAACCCCACAAGGGGAGGCTTTGTATATTAAGATAAGGCCCTTTTTGGGGTCAAATGGGCCAATATGGCAGGCTGATACAGAAGGTGAAGTCATATGGGATCTGAGGTGAGCTGATAAGATGGATACAAAACTGGCTTGGGCATAGAAAGCAGAGAGTAGCAGTGGAAGGGTACTTTCCTAATTGGATGTCTGTGACAAGCAGTGTTCCACAAGGATCAGTGCTAGGGCCTCTGTTTTTTGTAATATATATAATTTGGAGGAAAATGTAGGTGATCTGATTAGTAAATTTGCAGATAATACAAAAATTGGGGGAGTAGTGGATAATGAGGAGGATTGTCAGAGGATACAGCAGGATAAAAATCGGCTGTAGGCCTGGGCCGAAAGATGGCAGATGGAACTTAACCCGGACAAATGTGAGGAGATGCGATTTGGAAGGTCTACTGCAGAAGGAAAGTATACAGTAAATCATACAATCCCTACAGTATAGAAGGAGGCCATTCGGCCCATCAAGCCTGCGCCAACAACAATCCCACCCTTTCCCCTTAACCCCACATATTTATCCTGCTAATCCCCCCAAAACTAGGGTCAATTTAGCATGGCCAATCAACCTATCCCACACATCTTTGGACTTTGGGAGGAAACAAGAGCACCTGGAGGAAACCCATGCAGACACGGGGAGAAAATGTGCAAACACACAGACAGTGACCCAAGCCGGGAATCGAACCCGGGCACTGTTAGGCAGCAGTGCTAACCATTTTGTCACCGTGCCACTAAATGGTAGAGTCCTTAGAAATATTAGCATACAGAGGGATCTAGGCATGCAAATCCACAGTTCCCTGAAGGTGGCAACTCAAGTGGGCAAGGTGGTCAAGAAGGCATATGGCATGCTGGCCTTCATCGGTCGAGACGTTGGGTATAGGAATTGGAAAATCATTTTGCAGCTGCATAAGACTTTGGTTTGACTGCATTTGGAGTACTGTGTACAATTCTGATCACCACACTACCGGAAGGATGTTGATGCATTGGAAAGAGTGCAGAAGAGATTTACCAGGATGTTGCCTGGTTTGGAGGATAGGGACCATGAAGAAAGGTTGAACAAACTTGGATTGTTTTCACTGGAGCGTCGGAGGATGAGGGGGTACCTGATAGAGATTTATAAGATTATGACAGGCTTGGATAGAGTGCATAGTCAATTATTTTCCTAGGGTCGACGAGTCACTTACTCGGGGGCATAGTTTGAAAGTGAGGGGGGAAAGGTTTAAAAGAGATGTAAGGGGGTGGTGAATGCCTGGAATGCGCTTCCGGAGGAGGTGGTGGAAGCAGATGCTGTAACAATGTTCAAGAGGCATCTGGATTGATACATGAATAGGCAGGGAATAGATGGATATGGACCACAGAGGCAAGAAAATATTAGAGAGGCATCTGTGGCGGCACAGACTTGGTGAGCTGAAGGGCCTGTTCATGGGCCTGTTCTTTGTTCTTAATAATTAGAGGACAAAAGTTGTTGTTTAATGCTGCTGACAGCCTCCAGCTGCAGCATCTCCCCAAGACCACCCTTCGATGTTTCCGTAGTAGAGCATGCAAGGGGGCCAGTAAAGAAACGAAATTCGGAATAAACTTCCCGTAATAATTCACTAACCCCAGGAAGGATTTCAATTCCGTGGGGTTCCTTGGAGTCGGTGCCTCCTTAATGGCCCTCACATTGTCCTCACCAAATGAAAGCTCTTGCCAGCCACCTGTTAGCCCAAATTGCTTGGAAGACACATTTTCCCTTTTCAGGTGTACCCTGACCTCTGAGAATTGGCGTAAGACCTCTTCCAGTTTCGCTAGGTGTTTGCGTTCTGAATTTCCTGTGCATCCTCCAATTACATTGCTACCTGAGGTAACCCATGGAGTATGTTCTCCAAGACCGGATAAGTGTGTGGTGATCCATTTTGGCAGATCCAATGGGATGGAGCAGCAGTATAAAATGAAGGGTACCATTCTTAGCAGTGTAGAGGATCAGAGGGACCTTGGGGTCCGGGTCCATAGGACTCTTAAATCGGCCTCGCAGGTGGAGGATGCGGTCAAGAAGGCGTATGGCGTACTAGCCTTCATTAATCGAGGGATTGAGTTTAGGAGTCGGGAGATAATGCTGCAGCTTTATAGGACCCTGGTTAGACCCCACTTGGAGTACTGCGCGCAGTTCTGGTCACCTCATTACAGGAAAGATGTTGAAGCCATTGAAAGGGTGCAGAGGAGATTTACAAGGATGTTGCCTGGATTGGGGGGCATGCCTTATGAGGATAGGTTGAGGGAGCTTGGTCTCTTCTCCCTGGAGAGACGAAGGATGAGAGGTGACCTGATAGAGGTTTACAAGATGTTGAGGGGTCTGGATAGGGTGGACTCTCAGAGGCTATTTCCAAGGGCTGAAATGGTTGCTACGAGAGGACACAGGTTTAAGGTGCTGGGGGGTAGGTACAGGGGGGATGTCAGGGGTAAGTTTTTCACTCAGAGGGTGGTGGGTGAGTGGAATCGGCTGACGTCGGTGGTGGTGGAGGCAAACTCGTTGGGGTCTTTTAAGAGACTTCTGGATGAGTACATGGGATTTAATGGGATTGAGGGCTATAGATAGGCCTAGAGGTGGGGATGTGATCGGCGCAACTTGTGGGCCGAAGGGCCTGTTTGTGCTGTGGCTTTCTATGTTCTATGTAAGACCCATTGAGAAATGGTGCTTGCAGGCGAGATCCCGATTGGTAGGTGAATGTACTCGTATGGGCCTTTGTGCATTAATTGTTACATAAATTCGATGAGCCTTCCCAAAAATAAATTGGAGATACGCATGGCTCATGCCCAACTTTGAAAATGTTTGGCCCCCAGGAAATCTGCTTCCCGATAGCAGAGACTACAGCCCTGTATCCACTTCAATTTTTATTGGGTGGCCATTTGCGAACAACTCCTCCATTATGGGAGCAAACTTTGTTGTGGAGATGTGATTTAATTGCATTGTTCCTGCAAGGTACAGTCTGGTACTGTCCTTGGCCTTTTTTCCAAATAGCATCCGTTTTGACTGTCCCTATATTTTTGCCTTGGTTGTGGATTTCTGCAGCACTTGCAATAGTTCAGCGTCTGGCATCTACAATCTTTTGAAATATGCTCACTAGGAGTCTGAAAGCTGTCTCTGACTTCTCTTGGCTGGCTGGCGATGTGACCCGGGCTCCACCGCTATCAGGATGCTGGGATATTTTACTGATCCCATCATTCTCAGTTGAGGGATGGATGTCGCATGAGCTCCTCCCTGCAATCGAAGGACACTGCTGTCTGACGTCTCCTGATGTTACTAAGTTCCTTTCTCTGCATTGTCCAATGATAGGGCTATCTGAATGGCCTTATTTAGATCCAAATTGGGTCTGCCAATAATTTGTTTTGGACTGTGACATTGTTAATTCCATAGACCAGCCTATCTCACAACATGACGTTAACGGGTGGCCCAAATTCACAGTGCTCAGCCAGTTTTTGCAGCCTAGTCAGAGATTTGATGACAGATTCCCAGTGGTTTGCCCTGGCATGTTAAAGCGGTATCACTGGAGTATTATGGAAAGTTTTGGGTAATTATAGCCTTAAACCAAGTCCACCAATTCATTAAAGGTTTTGGAGTCAGGGGCATTCAGGGGTTTTCTTGATTACCTGCCTGCCCCTTCTTCTGACCAGTAGTCACTCATTCCCTATTTGACTGCAGTTGGCTTCCTCCTCCTCCTGCTCCTCAGCTGCTCACTATGGTGTCTCATGACAAGACCTGTGCCCTCATGATGTTGGGTTTGTGCGGAATATAGCAAACCACCAGGAACTGGGACGTATACTCTGGTGAATAGGAGGGTCAGTGGTGTAATGGTAATGTAATCTAAAAGCCCAAACTAATACACTGGGACATGGGTTCAAATCCTATCGAGGCAGTTGATGAAATTAAAATTTAATTAATAAATCTGAAATTGAAAGTTAGTTTCAGTAATGGTGACCATAAAACTATAACTGATTGTCATAAAAACTGTCCTTTAGGGAAGGAAATCTGCCGTCCCTACCCAGCCTGGTCTACATGTGACTCCAGACCCACAGCAATGTGGTTGACTCTTAATTGCTCTCTGAAATGGTCCAGCAAGCCTCTCAGGTCAAGAGACAATGAGGGGTGGGCAATAAAAGTTTGACCAGATGGCTGAAAGCTTGGGGAAGTAGCAGAATGGTCCAGAGTTTAAGCCTGTTGAAGGATCATTTAGATCTGAAAACGTGAACTCTGTTTCTCTCCACAGATGCTGCCAGACCCGTTGAGTTTATCCAGCATTTTCTGTTTTTATTACAGAATTCAAGCCTCGTGATTGCTGCCTGGATCCTGGCTATTCAACTGCATGATGTGCCAAGCATGGTGTTACGACCAGGTTTGAAGGGGTGACCTGCTGTTCTCTTTGTCCCACTCCTGGGTTGCTTATAACAGTTTAAATTTAAAAAGTAAGTGATATTATCAATTCAATATATACACTGAGTTATGTGTAGCTCGGTGTAAGAAATAAGCCAACCAGGCTCTGTAATTCAACAAGGTGTTTTAGGTGTTTTGTTAAAACTCAGTTGAGTAAAGAGGCAGAAATTAACAAAATGTTCAAAATGTGCAAATATGCATGAGTGGAAAATTATGTCTCACGAATTTGATTGAGTTTTATGAAGGGGTAGCCAAGAAGGTCGATGAGGGAAGTGCAATCGACGTTGTCTGCATGGAATTTAGCAAGGCCTTTGACAAGGTATCGCAAGGTAGATTATTGCATAAGGTTGAATCTCACGGGATCCAGGGTAAGGTAGCCAATTGGATACAAAATTGGCTTGATGACAGAAGACAGAGGATGGTTGTAGAGGGTTGTTTTTCAAACTGGAGGCTGTGACCAGCGGTGTGTGTGATGACTTCAGCCAGGCTAATGAGGTTAGCTTGCTGGAGTATGAAGTACCTGATGAGTCCTAATAGGTCCAAGCAGCGGGCGATCGATGGGGTCGTCCATCCTGACTGTCTGCCCCTCTATCACGGCTATATTCGCAGCCAGGTGTCCCTGGAGAGGGAGCATGCGGTGTCCACGGGCGCAGTTGACGCCTTCCGCGACCGCTGGGCACCGCAGGGGCTGGGGTGTATTATCGACCCTGATAATCACCTTTTGGTTTGATGTTTTAAGTTTCCTTTCGACTTTGTTTTTGGTTCGGGCTGTTCCCCCCTTCCTTTTGGGGAGCTGCCCCTTTTACTTTGTCCCTAAGTTAATTTGAGTTAGTTTATTATGTTGGTACCCGAAAGAGATACCTGATGAGTCCTAAATTGATAGCTAAATCAGGGAGCCTAATGCTCCCTATATAAAGCAGGTGTGTCAGTCTCCCAGCCTGCATTCAGCAGGGAGCAACTGGAGAGCTGGCTCTGTATAGATGTATGGTGTGAATAAAGTAACTTGGTGATGGGACTTTTGCCTCCGTGGAGTTATTACAGTGTACCTCAGGAATCAGCGCTGGGTCCACTGTTATTTATCATTTATATTAATGATTTGGATGCGAATTTAGGACACATGGTTAGTAAGTTTGCAGATAAAACCAAGTGGCGTAGTGGGCAGTGAAGAAGTTTATGGAGGATTGCAACGGGATCTTGATCAGCTGGGCCAATGGGCTGATGAATGGCAGATGGAGTTTAATTTAGATAAATGCGAAGTGATGCATTTTGGTAGATTGAACCAGGGCAGGGCTTATTTAGTTAATGATAGGGCATTGTGGAGAGTTATAGAACAAAGAGATCTAGGGGTACATGTTCATAGCTCCTTGAAAGTGGAGTCACAGGGGGACAGGGTGGTGAAGAAGGCATTTGGCATGCTTGGTTTCATTGGTCAGAATGTTGAATACAGGAGTTGGGACACCTTGTTGAAGTTGTACAAGACATTGGTAAGGCCAGACTTGGAATACTGTGTACAGTTCTGGTCACCCTATTATAGAAAGAATAATATTAAACTAGAAAGAATTCAGTAAAGATTTACTAGGATGTGACTGGGACTTGATGGTTTGAGTTATAAGGAGAGGCTGGATTGACAGGGACTTTTTTTTCCTAGAGCATAGGAGGCTTAGGGGTGATCTTATAGAGGTCTATAAAATAATGAGGGGCATAGATAAGGTAGATAGTCAATATCTTTTCCCAAAGGTAGGGGAGTCAAAAACTAGAGGGCATTGGTTTAAGGTGAGAGGGGAGAGATACAAAAAGGTCCAGAGGGGCAGTTATTTCACACAGAGGGTGGTGAGTGTCTGGAACAAGCTGCCAGAGATAGTGGTAGAGGTGGGTACAGTTTTGTCTTTTAAAAAGCGTTTAGACAGTTACATGGGTAAGATTGGTACAGAGGGATATGGGCCAAACAGGGCAAATAGGACTAGCTTATTAGTAAAAACTGGGTGGTATGGACAAGGTGGGCCTAAGGGCCTGTTTCCATGCTGTAAACCATTGTGACTCTATTGACTGACGTCGAGATCTGCCTACACTGCATATTTCCAGCTTGTGATCCTAACACTCTGTGAGGCTAGAGTGCAGACATCATTTTGGTACCAAAATAGTACCCATACCACCAAAGCCACAGGCAGAATGGAGTCAAGCTTTGCAGCAAAGATCTCCAGTGCTGCAGCACCCCCTCAGTGCTGGAGTGTCAGCATAGATGTTGCGCTGAAGTTTCTGAAGTGCAACTTGCACCTCCTGAATCGGAGGCAGGGGCGCTGTTCATTTAAACCACAGCAGCCTTCTCAGGGCCAGTCTTTAACCCAGTCAAACCCATCCAGTTGCACAGAAGTAAAATCAGGCCCCTGTTGTCTTTAATGTGGAGTTCCTAACATCCTTCCTTACCCCTATTCTATCAGTTTTAACTTCCATCCCTGGCATTTGAATGGTTTGACTTTGTGAACAATTTGCCTGGGTCACCTTTGACAATTCCCTTTTGTAATCTTTAAACTGTCATTGGGCTATATGCTGCAATCAAATCAATAGAATTCTAACATTTTGATGTCCAGATGTTATCTGAAAAAACAAAAAAAATTATTTTGAAATGTTTTTACTTAAATCCTTAAAAAAAACACAGCCATTGATTGTATTGATTACTTTCCTCCACTGTGGTCAGAAAGACCATCTTGAAACCAAGACATCCATGGATATCCCATCATGCAATTGATTCACTGCTGCAGTGTTCACTAGTCCAGTTAATTCATTGTGAGTGTTTTAACAATTGGCCTTTAAAAAAAATCTTAATTGGTTCATAGGGTAGATAGGGTGAACGGTGGGAAGCTTTTCCCCAGGTCGGTGGTGACGTTCACGAGGGGTCATAGGTTCAAGGTGAGGGGGGGAGGTTTAACACAGATATCAGAAGGACATATTTTACACAGAGGGTGGTGGGGGCCTGGAATGCGCTGCCAGGCAAGGTGGTGGAGGCGGACACACTGGGAACGTTTAAGACTTATCTAGACAGCCATATGAATGGAGTGGGAATGGAGGGATACAAAAGAATGGTCTAGATTGGACCAGGGAGCGGCGCGGGCTTGGAGGGCCGAAGGGCCTGTTCCTGTGCTGTATTGTTCTTTGTTGTTCTTTTATAACTACAGAAAGAATTTGCATTTACATCATCTAGGATACTGTAATACGCTTTGTTATTGTTACAATGTACGGAATGCAGCAGCCAAATTGTGCACAGCTGGGACAAACCACAAGGAGATAATAACCAGAGAATCTGTTTTTGTGACATTGATTAAATATTGGCGGGGAAACTGGGGAGGACCCCACCGCAGCTCAGAATCATGGCTCAGATCTTTGCTGTCCACTTGACGGAATAGGTGTTTTAATGAACCATCTGAAAGTTGGCAACACTGACAGTGCAGCACTCCTGCATATATACATATAATATATATTTTATATATATATATATACACACACACACACATATGACTGTGTGGCCAAATTCCACTCCAACTCCATTTTCAAGTTTTCTGATGACACCACCGTAGTAGGTCGGACCTGAAACAATGATGAGCCGGAGTACAGGAAAGAGGTGGAGAATCTGGTGAAAAGGTGCGACGACAAAAATCTTTCCCTCCATGTCAGTAAAACGAAGGAGATTGTCATCGACTTCAGGAAGCGTAGTGGAGGACACGCCCCTGTCTACATCAATGGGGATGAAGTGAAAATGGCCGAGAGCTTCAAGTTTCTAGGTGTCCAGATCACCAACAATCTGTCCTGGTCCCTCCACAGAAATCTATAGTTAAGCCCACCAACACCTCTACTTTCTCAGGAGGCTAAGAAAATTGGGCATGTCCGCTACGAGTCTCACCAGTTTTTTTACAGATGCACCGCAAGAAACTACAAAGGGTTGCGAGCGTAGCCCAGTCCATCATGTAAACCAGCCTCCCATCCATTGACTTCATCTACACTTCCTGCTGCCTCGGAAAAGCAGCCAGCATAATCACAGACTCCACACCCTGGACATATTCTCTTCCACCTTCTTCTGTTGGGAAAAGATACAGAAGTCTGAGATCAGGTGCCAACCGACTAAAGAACAGCTTCTTCCCTGCTGCCATCTTTAGACTTTTGAATGGACCTACCTCATATTAAGTTGATCTTTCCCTGCACCCTAGCTATGACTGTAACACTACATTCTGCACCCTCTCCTTTCCTTCTCCTCTATGTAGTCTATGAATGGTATGTTTTGTCTGTATAGCATGCAAGAAACAATGCTTTTCACTGTATACCAATACATGTGACAATAATAAGTCAAATCATAGCTGACAGTGTAGCACTCCCTCGGTACTGCACTGGAGTGTCAACCTAGTGTTCATGTCGTGGAGTGGGATCTAATCCAGCTGCTCACTCTGTATTAAAGAGTATTACTGCTGAATCACAGCTTATGCCGTGCATGCATCCATAATTTAATTAAGGTCTTAAGCTTTTTGTGTTACTCCCCATGATGTCAGTAAATCTCATTGCTGTTAAGGATTTCATCTTTAAAGAAGATTTATTAAAGTTTTTCTGTTTAGCCTCAGGGAAAGGCAGTAAGGATGGAAACTTTGCTTGGCTGGATTGCTGGTGGTTTCCTCACAGGATTTCCCATCTCTCCCTGGCCTGACCCTGCCATTGGCCAACCAACATGACCATCATTACAGGAACCATCCTTCCTGAGAGCATGGAGAAGGGAACAGACAGGGAAAGCCATGCATTATAATGAAGGAGATTTAGCTCTTGGGGTTAAAGAGATCAAAGGATATGGGGGGAAAGCGGGAACAGGTTACTGAGTTGGATGATCAGCTATGATCATAATAAATGGCAGAGCAGGCTTAAAAGTCCACATGCCCTCCTCCTGCTCTCTGGGGATTAAAGCCTGCTTACTACGAGCCTGTGCAATTCGGTTTGTCTGTCGGTCTGTGTGTATGCTGTAAGAAAAGCAGCTGGAAGTTTGCCACACTGCAGAGAACACAGCCACCAAGGTAGGGCCCCTGCAAAGGCTTTTGCAGAAATATCTAAAACTCTGTACCTCTTTCTGTGAAAGCCAGCAGAAGGATTGCAGCTGAAAAAAAAACTGAAATCTGCACCAAACTATCGAACCACAGGACACCTGAACCAAAGAATCAGCTGTTCACCAGCAGAAGCCAACTACACTGAAAACCATTTCAACAGCCTCAAGGCACTCATATCTCAAGGACTGTTCCATATAATGGTTTTTTAAAATTTACTTACTGTTGGACTCCACTCTTATCTATAATCTGTATGAATGGTCATGGTCCACAGAGTTAAAGAATTGGGAGCGGGAACGACAATACAAGAATTGAGAGGTTGAGTAAGGTTGAGCCTGAATTTGGGAAACATTACGGTCTCAACAGGTTGGAAATTCTGAGAAAAGGAACTGGGCGGCATGGTGGCACAGTGGTTAGCACTGCTGTCTCACAGTGCCAGGGACCCGGGTTTGATTCCTGGCTTCGGTCATTGTCTGTGTGGAGTTTGCACGTTCTCCCCGTGTCTGCGTGAGTTTCCTCCGGGTGCTCCGGTTTCCTCCCACAGTCCAAAAGACGTGTAGGTTAGGTGCACTGACCCGAACAGGCGCCGGAGTGTGGCGACTTGGGGAATTTCACAGTAACTTCATTGCAGTGTTAATGTAAGCCTTACTTGTGACACTAGTAAATAAACTTTAAAACTTTAAACTTTAACCTTTTCAAAGCTGCTGCTTTTACTCAGGGTGGAGAGCAAATGGGATGGTGTCGATCACTAGACACAACTAAAGGTGACTCAGCAATTCAGGGAAGTTCTGCCCTGCCTGCCATGTGACATCACTTTCCTGACGTCTGGTTAAACCACTCCAACTCGAGGCCACAAACCCCTGGGCAAAAGAAAAGTACCTCAGGAATCAGTGCTGGGTCCACTGTTATTTGTCATTTATATTAATGATTTGGATGAGAATATAGAAGGCATGGTAAGTAAGTTTGCAGATAACACTAAGATTGGTGGCATAGTGGACAGTGAAGAAAGTCATCTCCAATTGCAATGGGATTTTGATCAATTGGGCTAGTGGGCTGACGAATGGCAGATGGAGTTTAATTTAGACAAATGCAAGGTGATGCATTTTGGTAGATTGAACCAGGGCATGACTTAGTTAATGGTAGGGCGTTGAGGAGAGGTACAGAACAAAGAGATCTAGGGTTACATGTTCATAGCTCCTTGAAAGTGGAGTCACAGGTGGACAGGTTGGTGAAGAAGGCATTCGGCGTGCTTGGTTTCATCGGTCAGAACATTGAATACAGGAGTTGGAATGTCTTGTTGAAGTTGTACAAGACATTGGTAAGGCCACACTTGGAATACTGTGTGGAATTCTGGTCACCCTATTATAGAAAGGATACTATTAAACTAGAAAGAGTGCAGAAAAGATTTACTAGGATGCTACCGGGACTTGATGGTTTGGGTTATAAGGAGAGGCTGGATAGACAGGGACTATTTTCTCTGGAGCGTAGGAGGCTGAGGGGTGATCTTATAGAGGCCTATAAACCACGGTAGCACAGTGGTTGGGGGCGGCACGGTAGCACAGTGGTTAGCACTGCTGCTTCACAGCTCCAAGGACCTGGGTTCGATTCCCGGCTCGGGTCACTGTCTGTGTGGAGTTTGCACATTCTCCTCGTGTCTGCGTGGGTTTCCTGCGGGTGCTCCGGTTTCCTCCCACAGTCCAAAAATGTGCGGGTTAGGTTGATTGGCCATGCTAAAATTGCCCCTTAGTGTCCTGAGATGCGTAGGTTAGAGGGATTAGCGGGTAAATATGTAGGGATATGGGGGTAGGGCCTGGGTGGGATTGTGGTCGGTGCAGACTCGATGGGCCGAATGGCCTCTTTCTGTACTGTAGGGATTCTATGATAAAATAATGAGGGGCACAGATCAGCTCGATAGTCAATATCTTTTTCCAAAACTAGGGGAGTCTAAAACTAGAGGGCATAGGTTTAAGGTGAGAGGGGAGAGATACAAAAGTGTCCAGAGGGGCAATTGTTTCACACACAGGGTGGTGAGTGTCTGAAACAAGCTGCCAGAGATAGTAGTAGAGGTGGGTACAATGTTGTCTTTTAAAAAGCAATTGGATAGTTTCATGGGTACGATGGGTATAGAGGGATATGGGCCAAATGCAGGCAATTGGGATTAGCTTAGGGGTTTTAAAACAAGGGCGGCATGGACAAGTTGGGCCGTAGGGCCTGTTTCCATGCTGTAAACCTCTATGACTCTATGACTGTGACCTAATATCACAACATGGTTGGATCAGCCCCCACCCCATAGCCCTCTGCTCCCAAATGGCCATTTCCTGGAAATATTGGTGTGTTTCTGAAGCAGCTCACTGAGGGGGACATGGAAAAAGTGCAAGTGCTTTTGGCATGCAGCTCCCTGATTTGGCCTTGTTAAATTATTATCTTGTTTGACACACAACAGTCAATACAGCTGATGTTGTAAAAGTGGATGTATGGAAGCAATTCCACTGAAGCACGAGAGTTCCTGAGCTTAGAGACTTCATACAGATACTCACCACGGTGTCACATCGCACTACAGAGAGCCCCTCTCACCATTCTCAATATTTAATTGTTTCAGTCATTACTTCAGGACACTCTATCTAAAGATATCTAAAATCAGCAGACACCCTCTCTGGATGAGACCTGTATGGCCTGGATGAGAAATTGAGACCTGTATGGCCATCAAACAGATTGCAAGCTTGAGTAGAGCTGAGACTTCTGTTAACTCTACAGAGATATCGATTACAACCCCCAAGGGGCAGTATTGTAAGTATTTCGGGCAACACCAACGCATATAAGGACTGTAAAACGCACATTGGCCATTTAAATGGTAGAAGTGGCCACGTTTGGCTGCAGAAACTGGCTGTTTTCTCCCAGCAGGCTTAGCCCTGCCTGCCTCCAGTCGAATTCACAAACAGTCAGGGTCCAGACAGGCTGCTGATTAGATTAACTGAATCACAAAGGGAGCAGATGACGTCACCAGACCAGACCTGCATCGAGATTGGAAGATCAATACCAGCCACAATGTACCTGGATAAGATACAATAGATATGATAATGGAGCTATCCAGCAGTAAGGAGAAACCCATCTCCATGGTGGGAAAACAATCTGTAAGCCCCGGTAAAGTGATTAGGAACATCGATGGGCCATTCATACTGGACAAGGCAGTCTCAGCCGTTTGTGATTTCAATAGGCTGTGCTATCACTGAGGCTGATAGCGATCTGGGATCATTGTTCTTACAATTGCCGGTGGGGGCGGAGCTCACGGGACTTTTGAAATCTGAACTTTAAAAAGTGTGGCTTCGCAGCCATTTTTTTTCTCTTCGGACCAGCATGGCAACTCTCTCACCCTCCTGAACCGCGTTGCAGACAGCAGTTTTCCAGCACACAGCCAGCCCAGAAGGTCAAGGTCAGCTCAACTGAGTATTTCCTAGTAATTTGTGAAGTTCCCGAGGGTAACATAGCAGTGGAGGCTTTTGTGGGAATGGTGGGTGCATGAACCTTTTCATAGTATAAGATATTGCTAACACTGTTTAAAGTTAGAATTTACGTTGTGCCCGTTTAGTTTTTGTTCTCATAGTTATAGAGTATAAGATACCTATATGTTTGTTTTCTGGTGTTGATGAGGTTTAATTTTGGTGTTTAATAAAAGATATATGATTTGAACTCGATTGAAGCCCACCTTGCTCTTTCATTTTGTGCTACCGTGCCCCAGGGCGGCACGGTAGCACAGTGGTTAGCACTGCTGCTTCACAGCTCCAGGGTCCTGGGTTCGATTCCCGGCTCGGGTCACTGTCTGTGTGGAGTTTGCACATTCTCCTCGTGTCTGCGTGGGTTTCCTCCGGGTGCTCCGGTTTCCTCCCACAGTCCAAAGATGTGCGGGTTAGGTTGATTGGCCAGGTTAAAAAAAAATTGCCCCTTAGAGTCCTGGGATGTGTAGGTTAGAGGGATTAGCGGGTAAATATGTGGGGGTAGGGCCTGGGTAGGATTGTGGTCGGTGCAGACTCGATGGGCCGAATGGCCTCCTTCTGCACTGTAGGGTTTCTATGATTTCTTCTATGATTTTCTCATCAGCTATCTCTGGTCAGGTCACATTTTAATATCCCTTACCGTAATTCCGGAGTCGAGAACCGAAGGTACTCTGGGCGATTCGAACCCGCCCACTCAGGAAAGGCTGCCAGGTAGTGGAAAGGCAGCAGTTTCCTTTTCTCTCTCTTGGGGGCGCTACTCTAGTGAAGTAGGCGCAAGGTGGCCGTTGTTCCATCGGCGAGAGAATCACTCGGGCCTTGGTGGGGTTTGGGTAACGGAGAACCAAACCTAAAATAAGCCCGCGAGTGGAGTTAAAAAGAGGGAGCCGGCTACAGTATGTTTAGGAGCCAGGTTTCTGATCCACTGACAATCTTGACACAAAACAAATGCGCAAAACCAATGTGCAAACTCAACTGGTGAGATCCCCAATAAACTTGATTCGAACCTCCCTTTGACATTGGGATTAATGATGGAAAATAATCATCTCAGCCCTAGGAGATCACTGCAGGAGTTCCTCAGGGTAGTATCCTAGGCCGAACCATCTTCAGCTGCTTCATCAAAGCCTTTCCATTCACCATAAGGTTAGAAATAAGGATGTTCGCATGATTTTACCTCTATTCCCAATTCCTCAGGCAATGAAGCAGCCCACGCCTGCATGCAATATGTCTTGGACAATATCTATATATGGGTGGTGCAAATATTACTGCCACGCAATGACCATCTTTCAGAAGAGAAAATCTAACGGCAAACTTCTCTTGACATTCGATGATATTATCATAGTTTAGAAGAATGAGGGGGGAATCTCATAGAAACCTATTAAATCTCAACAGGACTAGACAGGGTAGATACAGGAAGGATGTTCCTGATGACGGGAGAGTCCAGAACTAGGGGTCACTGTCTAAGAATATGGGCTAAACAATTTAGGCCTGAGTTGAGGAGAAATTACTTCACCCAGAGAGTGGTGAGACTGTGGAATTCATCACCAAAGAAAGCAGTTGTGGCCAAAACATTGAATGTTTTCAAGAAGAAGTTAAATATAGCTCTTGGGGCAAAAGGGATCAAAGGATATGGGGGGAATGCAGGAAAGGATTACTGAGTTGGATGATCACCGAACGTGATCATAATAATGAAAGGCGGAGCAGGCTTGAAGGACTGAATGGCTTACCCCTGCTCCTATTTTCTATGTTTCTATTGTTGTCGAATCATCAACATCCTGGAGGTCACAAATGATCTGAAATTTGAGTGGACCAGTTGGATAAACATCATGACTACAAGCACAGGTGTTACAATAGGATCCCCTTTTGAGGTCCCCAAATTTAGTCATGGAGTAATAGAGGTTTACAGCATGGAAACAATGACTTGGAGGAGGGGGCTGAAGGGTGGGTCAGTAAATTTGCTGATGACACCAAGATTGGTGGAGTAGTGGATGAGGTGGAGGGCTGTTGTCGGCTGCAAAGAGACATTGATAGGATGCAGAGCTGGGCCAAAAAATGGCGGATGGAATTCAACCCTGATAAGTGCGAGGTGATTCATTTTGGTAGGACAAATTTGAATGCGGATTACAGGGTCAACGGCGGGGTTCTGAGGAATGTGGAGGAACAGAGAGATCTTGGGGTTCATATCCACAGATCTCTGAAGGTTGCCACTCAAGTGGATAGAGCCGTGAAGAAGGCCTATAGTGTGTTAGCATTCATTAACAGGGGGTTTGAGTTTAAGAGCCGTGGGGTCATGATGCAACTGTACAGGACCTTGGTGAGACCACATTTGGAATATTGTGTGCAGTTCTGGTCACCTCATTATAAGAAGGATGTGGAAGCATTGGAAAGAGTGCAAAGGAGATTTACCAGGATGCTGCCTGGTTTGGAGGGTAGGTCTTATGAGGAAAGGTTGAGGGAGCTAGGGCTTTTCTCTTTAGAGCGGAGCAGGATGAGAGGCGACTTAATAGAGGTTTATAAGATGATGAGGGGGATAGAACATAGAACATAGAACATTACAGCGCAGAACAGGCCCTTCGGCCCACGATGTTGCACCGACCAGTTAAAAAAAAAACTGTGACCCTCCAACCTAAACCAATTTCTTTTCGTCCATGAACCTATCTACGGATCTCTTAAACGCCCCCAAACTAGGCGCATTTACTACTGATGCTGGCAGGGCATTCCAATCCCTCACCACCCTCTGGGTAAAGAACCTACCCCTGACATCGGTTCTATAACTACCCCCCCTCAATTTAAAGCCATGCCCCCTCGTGCTGGATTTCTCCATCAGAGGAAAAAGGCTATCACTATCCACCCTATCTAAACCTCTAATCATCTTATATGTTTCAATAAGATCCCCTCTTAGCCGCCGCCTTTCCAGCGAAAACAATCTCAAATCCCTCAGCCTCTCCTCATAGGATCTCCCCTCCATACCAGGCAACATCCTGGTAAACCTCCTCTGCACCCTCTCCAAAGCCTCCACATCCTTCCTGTAATGTGGGGACCAGAACTGCACACAGTACTCCAAGTGCGGCCGCACCAGAGTTGTGTACAGTTGCAACATAACGCTACGACTCCTAAATTCAATCCCCCTACCAATAAACGCCAAGACACCATATGCCTTCTTAACAACCTTATCTACTTGATTCCCAACTTTCAGGGATCTATGCACACATACACCTAGATCCCTCTGCTCCTCCACACTATTCAAAGTCCTCCCGTTAGCCCTATACTCAACACATCTGTTATTCCTACCAAAGTGAATTACCTCACACTTCTCCGCATTAAACTCCATCCGCCACCTCTCGGCCCAACTTTGCAACCTGTCTAAGTCTTCCTGCAGACTACGACACCCTTCCTCACTGTCTACCACACCACCGACTTTGGTGTCATCAGCAAATTTGCTAATCCACCCAACTATACCC
The DNA here is from genome assembly GCF_964213995.1 of Mustelus asterias. Lineage (NCBI taxonomy): Eukaryota > Metazoa > Chordata > Chondrichthyes > Carcharhiniformes > Triakidae > Mustelus > Mustelus asterias. Next base: position 25,138,387 of record NC_135820.1, on the reverse strand, counting down.
TCATCCAGATCATTAATAAATATTACAAACAGCAGTGGCCCCAAAACAGATCCCTGAGGTACACCACTTGTAACCGCACTCCATGATGAATATTTACTATCAACCACCACCCTCTGTTTCCTATCCGCTAGCCAATTCCTGATCCAATTTCCTAGATCACCCCCAATCCCATACATCTGCATTTTCTGCAGAAGCCTACCATGGTGAACCTTATCAAACGCCTTACTAAAATCCATATATACCACGTCCACTGCCTTGCCCCCATCCACCTCCTTGGTCACTTTCTCAAAAAACTCAATAAGGTTAGTAAGGCACGACCTACCTGCCACAAAACCATGCTGACTATCACCTATCAATTCATTACTCTCCAAATAACTATAAATCCTATCCCTTATAATTTTTTCCAACATCTTGCCGACAACAGAAGTGAGACTCACCGGTCTATAATTCCCGGGGAAGTCTCTGTTCCCCTTCTTAAACAATGGGACAACATTCGCTAACCTCCAATCTTCTGGTACTATACCAGAGGCCAACGACGACCTGAAGATCAGAGCCAGAGGCTCTGCAATCACTTCTCTTGCCTCCCAGAGAATCCTTGGATAAATCCCATCCGGACCAGGGGATTTATCTATTTTCAGACCCTCCAGAATATCCTGCACATCCTCCTTATCAACTGTAATACTGTCTATTCTACTCCCTTGCAACCCAGTGTCCTCCTCAGCTATATTCATGTCCCCTTGCGTGAACACCGAAGAGAAATATTGGTTCAATGCTTCACCAATCTCCTCCGGTTCCACACATAACTTCCCTCTGCCATCTATAACTGGCCCTAAACTTGCCCTAACCAACCTTCTGTTCTTGACATACCTATAGAACGCCTTAGGATTCTCTTTAACCCTATCCGCCAAAGTCTTCTCATGTCCCCTTTTAGCCCTTCTAAGCTCGCTCTTCAACTCCCTCTTAGCCAATCTAAAGCTTTCTAGTGCACTACCCGAGTGCTCACGTCTCATCCGAACATAAGCCTCCTTTTTCTTTTTAACCAACAAAGAAACTTTTTTGGTGCACCACGGTTCCCTAGCCCTACCAATTCCTCCTTGCCTGACAGGGACATACCTATCACAGACTCGCAGTAGCTGCTCCTTGAAAAAACTCCACATGTCGGACGTTCCCAGTCCCTGTAATCTCCTAGTCCAACCTATGTTTCCTAATTCTCTCCTAATAGCCTCATAATTACCCTTCCCCCAGCTAAAACCACTGGCCCGAGGTTCATGCCTATCCCTTTCCATCACTAAGGTGAACGTAACCGAATTGTGGTCACTATCACCAAAATGCACACCAACTTCCAAGTCTAGCACCTGGTCTGGCTCATTTCCTAGCACCAGATCCAATATAGCCTCACCTCTAGTTGGCCTGTCTACATACTGAGTCAAAAAACCTTCCTGCACGCTTTGAACAAAAACTGACCCCTCTAACGAGCTAGAGCTATAACAATTCCAGTCAATATTAGTCAAGTTAAAATCCCCCATAACAATTGCCCTATTACTTTCACTCCTAAGCAGGATTGACTCCGCAATCCTTTCCTCAACCTCTCTAGAACTTTTAGGAGGTCTATAAAAGACTCCCAACAGGGTGACCTCTCCTCTCCTATTTCTAATCTCCGCCCATACTACCTCAACAGATAAGTCCTCATCAAACCTCCTCTCTGACACTGTGATACAATCTCTGACCAATAATGCTACCCCTCCCCCTCTTCTACCTCCTTCCCTACTTCGACTAAAACATTTGAACCCCGGGACCTGCAGCATCCATTCCTGCCCCTGCTCTATCCATGTCTCTGAAATAGCCACAACATCGAAGTCCCAGGTACTGATCCACGCTGCAAGTTCACCCACTTTATTGCGAATACTCCTGGCATTGAAGTATACACATTTCAAACCCTGCTCCACCCCACCTCTGCAATGCCGTGCATTGCAGTCCCCATCCATGCATCCCTCACTTTCAGCCCCACTACTCAGGATCCCTCCCCCCCCCCGAATCAGTTTAAACCTCCCTGCATGGCCTTAGCAAATTTACCCCCCAGGATATTGGTCCCCTTCTGATTAAGGTGTAGACCATCCTTTTCATAGAGGTCACACCTTCCCCAGTACGAGCCCCAATTGCTTAAGTACCTGAACCCCTCCCTCCTGCACCATCCCCTCAGCCATGAATTCAAACCTTCCCTCTCCCTATTCCTCTCTAAACTATCCCGTGGTACAGGCAAGAGTCCAGAGATAACCACTCTGTCAGTCTTGGCCTTTAGTTTCCACCCCAACTCCATAAATCCCTGCCTAATATCCCCTTCCCCTATCCTCCCTATGTCGTGTGTCCCCACATGTACAATAACTTGTGGTTTATCTCCCTCCCCCCTAAGAGTCCTGAATACCCTGTCAGACACATCCCGGACCCCAGCCCCTGGTAGGCAACACACCAACCCTGAGTCCCTACCTTTAGTTCCGACCCTCCTATCTGTCCCCTTAATTGTGGAGTCCCCAATCACAAGGCCCAGTCTTTTACAGATAGAGTGATAGATAGATAGAGTGGACGTTCAGAGACTATTTCCTCGGGTGGATGGAGCTATTACTAGGGGGCATAACTATGAGGTTCATGTTGGGAGATACAGGAAGGATGTCCGAGGAAGGTTCTTTACTCAGAGAGTGGTTGGGGTGTGGAATAGACTGCCTGCTTTGATAGTGGAGTCGGACACTTTAGGAACTTTCAAGGGGTTATTGGATAGGCACATGGAGCACACCAGAATGATAGGGAGTGGGATAGTTTGATCTTGGTTTCGGACAAAGCTCGGCACAACATCGAGGGCCGAAGGGTCTGTACTGTGCTGTACTGTTCTATGTTCTATGAAACAGGCACTTCCACCCAACTTGTCCATGCCGACCAGTTTTTATCATTAAGTTAGTCCTAATTGCCCACATCTGGCCCATATCCCTCCATAGCAATTTTACCCATGTAACTGTCTAAATGCTTTTTAAAAGACAAAATTCTACCTGCCTCTACTACTACCTCTGGCAGCTTGTTCCAGACACTTGCCACCCTCTGTGAGAAAAAATTGCCCATCTGGACCGTTTTGTATCTCTCCCCTCTCACCTTAAACCTTTGACCTCTAGTTTTTAACTCCACTGCCTTTGGGAAAATATGTTGACTATCTACCTTATCTATGCCTCTCATTATGTAATAGTAAGAAGTCTCACAACACCAGGTTAAAGTCCAACAGGTTTATTTGGAATCACAAGCTTTTGGAGAATTGCTCCTTCATCAGGTGATGATCACACATCTGATGAAGGAGCAACGCTCCGAAAGCTCGTGATTCCGAATGCCGGCATCTCCACATCATTATTTTATGGACCTCTATAAGATCACCGCTAAGCCTCCTACGCTCCAAGGTAAAAAGTCCCAGTCCATCCAGCCTCTCCTTATAACTAAACCATCAAGTCCAGGTAGCATCATAGTAAATCTTTTCTGCACTAGTTTAATAATATATTTTCTATAATAGGGGTGACCAGAAGTGTACACAGTATTCCAAGTTTGGTCTTACCAATGTCTTGTACAACTTCAACAAGACGTCCCAACTCCTGTGTTCAGTGTTCTGACCAAGGAAATCAAGGATGCCAAATGCCTTCTTCACTACCCTGACTCCACTTTCAAGGTGCTATGAACCTGTATTCTCTTTGTTTTATAATTCTCCCCAATGCCCTACCATTAACTGAGTAAGTCCTGCCCTGGTTCGATCTACCAAAATGCATTACCTCACATTTATCTAAATTAAATTCCATCTGCCATTCATCAGTCCGCTGGCCCAATTGATCAAGATCCCATTACAATCTAGATAACCTTCTTCACTGTCCACTATGCCACCAATCTTGGTGTCAGCTGCAAACTTACTAACCATGCCTCCTAAATTCAATATAAATGGCAAATAACAATGGACCCAGCACCGATCCCTGAGGCACACCGCTGGTCACAGGCCTCCAGTTTGAAAAACAATCCTCTACAACCACCCTATGTCTTCTGCCATCAAGTGGTGATGTGGAGATGCCGGCGTTGGACTGGGGTAAACACAGTAAGAAGTTTAACAACACCAGGTTAAAGTCCAACAGGTTTATTTGGTAGCAAAAGCCACACAAGCTTTCGAGGCTCTGAGCCCCTTCTTCAGGTGAGTGGGAATTCTGTTCACAAACAGAACTTATAAGACACAGACTCAATTTACATGAATAATGGTTGGAATGCGAATACTTACAACTAATCCAGTCTTTAAGAAACAAAACAATGGGAGTGGAGAGAGCATCAAGACAGGCTAAAAAGATGTGTATTGTCTCCAGACAAGACAGCCAGTGAAACTCTGCAGGTCCACGCAACTGTGGGAGTTACAAATAGTGTGACATAAATTCTGATTCTAGGATCGCATGATAAAGACTCAGGAGGAAAAAAGCAGAAATATTTATGTGAAATAGTGTGACATAAACCCAATATCCCGGTTGAGGCCGTCCTTGTGTATGTAAGTCCTTGCAAGAGTATGTGTGTGTATGTCCTTGCAAGAGTATGTACACGGTACATACTCTTGCAACTCGGCCAACGTTGTCTACCTGATACGCTGCAAGAAAGGATGTCCCGAGGCATGGTACATTGGGGAAACTATGCAGACGCTGCGACAACGGATGAATGAACACCGCTCGACAATCACCAGGCAAGACTGTTCTCTTCCTGTTGGGGAGCACTTCAGCGGTCACGGGCATTCGGCCTCTGATATTCGGGTAAGCGTTCTCCAAGGCGGCCTTCGCGACACACGACAGCGCAGAGTCGCGGAGCAGAAACTGATAGCCAGGTTCCGCACACACAAGGACGGCCTCAACCGGGATATTGGGTTTATGTCACACTATTTCACATAAATATTTCTGCTTTTTTCCTCCTGAGTCTTTATCATGCGATCCTAGAATCAGAATTTATGTCACACTATTTGTAACTCCCACAGTTGCGTGGACCTGCAGAGTTTCACTGGCTGTCTTGTCTGGAGACAATACACATCTTTTTAGCCTGTCTTGATGCTCTCTCCACTCCCATTGTTTTGTTTCTTAAAGACTGGATTATTCGCATTCCAACCATTATTCATGTAAATTGAGTCTGTGTCTTATAAGTTCTGTTTGTGAACAGAATTCCCACTCACCTGAAGAAGGGGCTCAGAGCCTCGAAAGCTTGTGTGGCTTTTGCTACCAAATAAACCTGTTGGACTTTAACCTGGTGTTGTTAAACTTCTTACTGTGTTCTGCCATCAAGCCAATTTTGTATCCAATTAGCTACCTCACCCTGAATCCTGTAAGATTTAACCTTATGCAGCAACCTACCATGCGGTACCTTGTCAAAGGCCTTGCTAAAGTCCTTGTAGACAATGTTGACTGCACTGCCCTCATCTACATTCTTGGTTAACCCTTCAAAAAAATCAAATTCATGAGACATGTTTTTCCACTCACAAAGCCATGCTGACTATCCCTAATCAGTCCTTGACGTGTCACCTGATGAAGGAGCAGTGTTCCGAAAGCTCATGATTCCAAATAAACCTGTTAGACTTTAGCCTGATGTTGAGACTTATTAATTTATTGACTATTGCTTTGCTTACTTGGCTTGCTTCCAGCAATCTAAGAGAGAGAGAGAGAGATTTTATCTGCCAGCACAGGGGAGCCTCGGATGTTCTTTCACTGTGATCTCCATAGCACACACTAGCATAACAGAGTTAGAACACCAAACTACACACAGGACCGTGGTTGCAGCTTGATTCTTAATGCCTGTTCTTGTGTATTCCTGGAAGCGGAAAAACACAAATATGTCTTGGATATAACTCATAGAAAATGGTCTCTGCTGAGATGGTAATCAATGCCCATTATATCTGCAAGAGATTACAGTTCCGTTTTTGCATTGCATCTTTTCCTTTGAAGTAACTCTGTCTGAAAAAAGGATGCAACATACTGCTGTCTCCCATGGGACTGAGTATAATCCACATAAGAATTCCAGCGAGTGGATAACAAAGAACAAAGAAAATTACAGCACAGGAACAGGCCCTTTGGTCCTCCAAGCCTGCACCGACCATGCTGTCTGACTTAACTAAAACCCCCTACCCTTCCGAGGACCATATCCCTCTATTCCCATCCTATTCATATACTTGTCAAGACGCCCCTCATAGCTAATGCCTTCCATACCAGGCAACATCCTGGTAATTCTTTTCTGTACCCTCTCCAAAGCCTCCAAATCCTTCTGGTAGTGTGGCGACCAGAATTGAACACTATATTCCAAATGCGGCCTAACTAAGGTTCTATAAAGCTGCAACATGACTTGCCAATTTTTAAACTCAATGCCCTGGCCGATGAAGGTAAGCATGCTGTATGCCTTCTTGACTACCTTCTCCACCTGCATTGCCACTTTCAGTGACCTGTGTACCTGTTCACCCAGTCCCTTTGCCTATCAATACTCTTAAGGGTTCTGCTATTTTCTATTTCCTATCTGTATTAGACCTTCCAAAATGCATTATCTCACATTTGTTTGGATTAAACTCCATCTGCCATCTCTCCGCCCAAGTCTCCAACTGATCTATATCCTGCTGTATCCTCTGATGGTCCTCATCGCTATCCGCAAATCCACCAACCTTTGTGTCGTCCGCAAACTTACTAATCAATCCAGTTACATTTTCCTCCAAATCATTTATATATATTACAAACAGCAAAGGTCCCAGCACTGACCCCTGAGGAATGCCACTTGTCATGATGTGGAGATGCTGGCGTTGGATTGGGGTAAACTGGTGGAATGGAGAATCTCCATTCCACCAGACGAAGGGACAGCGCTCCGAAAACTAGTGGCATTTGCTACCAAATAAACCTGTTGGACTTTAACCTGGTGTTGTTAAACTTCTTACTGTGAACGCCACTTGTCACAGCCCTCCATTCAGAAACGCACCCTTCCACTGCTACCCTCTGTCTTCTTTGACCGAGCCAGTTTTGTATCCACCTTGCCAGCTCACCTCTGATCCCATGCGACTTCACCTTCTGCACCAGTCTGCCATGAACGACCTTGTCAAAGGCCTTACTGAAGTCCATGTAGACAACATCCACTGCCCTACCCTCATCAATCATCTTCGTCACTTCCTCGAAAAACATGATCAAGTTCGTGAGACACGACCTCCCCTTCACAAAACCATGTTGCCTCTCACTAATATGTCCACTTATTTCCAAGTGGGAATAAATCCTGTCTCGAAGAATCCTCTCTAATAATTTCCCTACCACCGACCTGTAATTACCTGGATTATTCTTGCTACCCTTCTTAAACAAAGGAACAACATTGGCTATTCTCCAATCCTCTGGGACCTCCCCTGTAGCCAGTGAGGATACAAAGATTTCTCTCAAGGCCCCAGCAATTTCCTCCCTTGCCTCTCTCAGTATTCTGGGGTATATCCCATCAGGCCCTGGGGACTTGTCTACCTTAATGATACTTTGCAAACTCAGCCAGTTTTTGCTTGGAAGCCCTATTTTTAAAAAAATAGCCGTCTTATTTAAAAGTGAAGTATGTCCATATATAATTCAGGGTTAGAACAAAGAACAAAACAACACAGGGACAGGCCCTTCGGCCCTCCATGCCCGCGTCGCTCCCTGGTCCAAACTAAGCCATTCTTTTGTATCCCTCCATTCCCATTCCGTTCATGTGGCTATCTAGATAAGTCTTAAATGTTCCCAGTGTGTCCGCCTCCACCACCTTGCCCGGCAGCGCATTCCAGGCCCCCACCACCCTCTGTGTAAAATACGTCCTTCTGAATCCGTGTTAAAGCTCCCCCCCCCCCCCCCCCACCTTGAACCTATGACCCCTCGTGAACGTCACCATCGACCTGGGAAAAAGCTGTTCACCCTACCTATGCCTTTCATAATTTTATACACCTCTATTAGGTCACCCCTCATCCTCTGTCTTTCCAGTGAGAACAACCCCAGTTTACCCAATCTCTCCTCATAACTATGCCCTTCCATACCAGGCAACATCCTGGTAAACCTCCTCTGCACTCTCTCTAAAGCCTCCACGTCCTAAGAGCGGATACATTAAGTTGATCTTTCTCTACACCCTAGCTATGACTGTAACTACATTCTGCACTCTCTCGTTTCCTTCTCTATGAACGGTATGCTCTGTCTGTATAACGCGCAAGAAACAATACTGCATACTAATATATGTGACAATAATAAATCAAATCAAACATTCTCAATGCTAATTAAGGATAGGCAAGGCCAGGAAGAGAAATCATGTGTCCTGCTGTGTCATCTGTTTCTGAGCCCCGATCATCCTCCCGACTTTAACTGCCCCCCTCATCATACTTGTTGTACACATGTTCAGTTATGCAAGGCTAAGAGCAGATACAGATCAAAGCTTGTTGGTCTAAATGTGTCAGAGCAACATCACACTTGAATTGATGTCATGATCTGCCTACTCTGCTTATTTCTGGGAAACATTACGTGTGAGACACTAACCTCTCATCACTATGACAATCAGCTGCCTGTTAGGACACTCCATATCAGAAGAGAGTGTGTGCGTGTGTCTGTGCTGCAAGTTCCATTTTGGAATATTATGATGCCTCGTAGCCACACTTTTGATCCAAATCCCAAAATCTGATCCTTTCTGTTTGTGAATCTCGCTAAGTGCAAATTGGGTATGAGAATTCCCTACACAATAACATTGATTACAAAAGTACTTCACTGTAGCTGAGACTCCTGAGAGAAGCATATTTGTGAGGTTGTGAAAAGAACTCTATAAACCAACTGACAGGCAAACTGGATCAAGGGCTACACATAGGTCTGGTCAGAAAGGGCCCAGCCCAAGGCCACACACCACCGAGGGAGATGGTGGCCTTCTGGGGTTTGAAGTGAGGCACTGGCACTTTACCTTATTTTGCTCCAGCAGTCTCCAGCCAGGTCTGAAGTGCAGGCTCCAACAGAACAGAAACACAACAGACGTAATGACGAAAGGACATCATTCTTGTCCAATGATTGCTACTGTACAGAACAAGAGCAATCATTGGCTGAGCAACATGTCAATCAGAATGGTCTGTGTGCCAGATTGGCTGCTTTGAATACTGAACATCCAAGTTAACAAGCTACCTATAAGGCCTCGTCCTCCATGAGAGCAAAGTCCCCCCGCCATTTTAGCCTGGGGTGGTGGGCAATCAGAGAGGAGACATCAGCATCTGTCAATTATGACCATTCTGTCGCTGCTTTTACTGAACCTCTGAGGTTGTTTGATCTTGCTCAGAGAAGATCTTTGGGAGGAATCTTGCTCAGAAAGTACACTCATCTTCAGTCCCCTCTTGTGGGATGCTGGAATCCTGAGCTAACTCTGAGAATGTGAAGGTTGAAGAATTGAAGGTTGAAGAATTATTTGCAGAGATATGAAATAATACTTTGATTTAATGACTTGGGACTGACTATTAACTGCAAATATTTTACAATAAATCATACAGTGCAGAAAGAGGCCATTCAGCCCATCGAGTCCACATCAACAACAATCCACCCAGGCCCTATCCCCATAACCCCATGCATTTACCCTGCCAATTTCCCTGACACTGAGGGAGAATTTAGCTTGGCCAATCCACCAAACCCGCACATCTTTGGAGAATTTGACATGAGACAGAAAACCAATTATTAATATATAAATTCAAGCACAGTTAATGATTATGGACAATGGACTTTGTGTATGAAGTCTGAAGGCTATTAAATTTATTAGCAGAGATGATTACTATGTTACACGTTACTATGATGTTTCTTCTTCCTTGTCAATCTCTTTTTAACTTGGATGCAGAAGTCATCTATGAGAGCACTTGGGGAAATAGTATCTATTTCGCAGAAGAACACAAGAATTAGCAGCAGGAGTAGGCCACTCAGCCCCTCAACCCCCCCACCCCCACCATAATCCTTGACTCTCTCACTGGCTAAAAATCTTTCTAACTCTGCATTGAATACATTCAATGACCCAACTTCCACTGCTCTCTGAGGGAGAGAATTCTACAGACTAAATGACCCTCTGAGAGAAAAGAATTCTCCTCATCTCAGTCTTAATTCATGTTAAAACTGTGTCCCCCTAATTCTAGTCTCCCCCACATGGGAAACATTGGTGGGATTTTCCACCCATTGCATGAAGCGCAGGAGTGGATGTGAAAAATGGTGTTTAACCCTTCGGCTGCAGTGGCGAGTTTTCCAGCTGTATTGTCTGTTCTCCACCTCATTAATTATCCATGCATAAGAAACACACCAGCGGCTGACGGGCAGCCTCTGATTTGCCCACATCACCCGCCGTTAGCTCACCATTTCCTCCCTCCAAGTACCATGTTGCAAGGCCAGCCACACATAACCTCCTCCGTGTCAGCAGCCTATGACTGCTCCACTGAAGACATGGCCCCGAAATTCAGGGATGCTTCTTTGGTATGCCTGCCTGATGCAGCTGAGGCCCCGTCGTCATGCCCTCCACCTTGTTCTGGCTGCAGGAGGTCCAGCAAAGTGGCTTGGCTGATGGGGGCAACCATGGCCAGTGCCAATGCGGTACAGAAGAGGTTGGCCAACCAGTGCAGGAAGAGGATCTGTTCTGCCAGGGTAAGTCAACCATATCATCACTCTCAACAGCCTGCAGTGTCTTGTTCACACTCTCTCCATCTGCCTTTTCACAGAACAAGCTGATATGCAATAAAAGGGAGAGGCTCCAGATAGAGGCTGGAGTGCTGACATCAAGGACCTCACAGAGTTCGAGAATCGAGCCATCGAGCTGGCCAGAGAGGACTTTAACCGTGTCTAAAGGGCAATTTAGCGTGACCAATCAACCTAACCCGCACACCTTTGGACTGTGGGAGGAAACCCACGTAGACACGGGGAGAATGTGCAAACTCCACACAGACAGTGACCCAAGCTGGGAATCGGGTTGAGGGATAAATATTGGCCCCGACATTGGGAGGAGTGCCGACATTGGCTGGAGTGCCGACATCAAGGACCTCACAGAGGACCCAACTGAGGATTCTGCAGCAGCTCATCCCTCAGACAACCAGACTGTGAGTCCACTGTCCTGTTTTAGTCACCGGCCATGCACTGGTTATCTCTCCTTTCTCTCATAGGCGCTCTTGAAAGCGCCCAATGGCATCAACAGGCCTCATCACCAGCCTGGCAACACCTCCGATGAGGAACCGGAGGACAACACCACAGAAAGCCCATCACAGCACTCACCCTCCAACGCAGAACCTTGGTGGGACCTGGTTCAAGAGCAGGCTCCAGGTCACATTCTGGTGAGCTCAGCCCACTCTGGTCCACAGCTGGAGGAGGCAGGGACATCCGAGGTCACTGACACTCTGACCAACATCTCACTCCAGCTGCCCCTCCTCGGCCACCAATAGGGAAGAGGAACAGCAGCTGGACACACCGGGTCCATCTAGCTAGGTGACTCCAGAGTCTGCGGCCACCACAGTAAACCCTGCCACCATCATCCCTATCCAGAGATAGTAAACCCTGCCACCATCAACCTACTTAGATAGATGTAAAAGATCCCATGGCACTATTCTGAAGAACAGAGAGGAGTCTCCCAATGTCGGGGCCAATATTTATCCCTCAACCCGATTCCCAGCTTGGGTCACTGTCTGTGTGGAGTTTGCACATTCTCCCCGTGTCTACGTGGGTTTCCTCCGGGTGCTCTGGTTTCCTCCCACAGTCCAAAGGTGTGCGGGTTAGGTTGATTGGTCATGCTAAATTGCCCTTTAATGTCAGGGGATGTGTAGGTTAGAGGGATTAGCGGGGTAAATGTGTACGGTTGTGGGGATAGGGCCTGGGATTGTTGTCGGTACAAACTTTTGGGCTGAATGGCCTCCTTCTGCACTGCAGGGTTTCTATGATTTCTATGATTCAACCAACATCATTGAAGCAGATGGTCTCGTTATGTCATTGTGGTTTGTGGGACTTGCTGTGTGAAAATAGACCGCCACAATGGTGAGCACAACTCAATAGCTCTTTATTGTAAAATCCTTTTGGATGTGCTGAAGTTGTGAAAGGTATTATATAAATACAAGTCTTTCTCTTAACAGAGGAGTTAAAGCATTGATTTTGAAAGATTGAAATGCTAGTACACCATAATAAAATTTAAAATCTTTATGGAATCAATCAAACATTGTCCCTGTGGAAAGAGACACAGGAGTTAAGGCCAGAATTGTGTGAAGGTGATGGAGATCTCAGCTGCTGTCAGGAGAACAGGAAAGCCATCTTTCCATGAAGGTTCCACTGCATTTTGTTGACAGGCCAGCAATAAGACCCCGGTGATAGAAGTCCCACCCACTGAGAGCTGGTAGCCAATCAGAGATCAGCAGCTCTATTGATGGGAGCATCACTGGGGAGGTGTTGGCTGCTGCCAATAGGCCCAGGATTGTCACTTGTACCCAGCCAGAGGTAAAGGATGAAAGGACAGGGGGTCATGGGGTAGGCGCAGGAGGCAGCAATGGCAGGGGATGGTGGCTCTCAGTGGGCCCCTCCCTTCCTAATGCTGGTCAGGTCCTTGATCGGGTACTGAGTGGTTTTGAATGAGGGACTCCTCCCTCCTTCCCTCCCTCCCACTAGGAGCCTGCAAGACAACCCCCCTCACCACTGCTGGCTGAACAGCAGCAGCAACAAGTTGAGGCCCTACAGTTGGAATTATAAGGGCCTCAATTGGTGGCAGGACATAGGGAAGGCTGTCCACAGGCATTCCTGCCACACACGTAATTGGGATGCTTAAGGTGCGAAGGTGGCAGGGTTCACCACCTCATCCCTGATTAATTATCCTCTTGCCACTGTACACTGCACTGGGGAGGGCACAAGATTCCGCCCAATGTTTCAGCTCTCTGACCTTCCAAAGGTCTTCGTTGACCTTTCATCAGTTCTGAAGAAAGGCTATTGACCCGAAACCTGGCCCTATCTTCCTCTTCCTTAATCACCTGTTCAGACAGAAAAACAAAGAAGTGTTTCTTCCTGAGGTATACTGTTTGTATCTATGGAATTCCTTCCTGTAAGAGCTTGCAAAAGTGCTTCTATTCTGGTGAAATTTTGTTTATTTTTTTCAAGTATGAAAGGGAAGTGGGACTAATCCTATTGGAAATAGAAATGAAAGGGAAGATTCTGAGGATTTCTGATTTACAAGGCTAGTCAAGAACATTCGTCCATTTTTCCAATGATTTATCAAAGAAAAACGCTCTCAAAATGAGAGTAGATATTAAAATAGAAAGTCACTGTATCATATAAGAGCCAAGCTGAAGAACAACTCCAACTGACAGCTGTGAGGAGCTGTCAGAGTGGATCAACTCTGTGGCTTATTAAGAAAAGGCAAATGCTTATTTACATGCTTGTCTGAAAGAGTCAGCCTCTCACTGTACAGACACACGGATGACAAACCCCATCCACTTCACCCCACCTCCCTGCAATAGGGTTAATGAACAGGCCTTGGAGCTAAGTGTTAACCCTTTCTCCACCGCAGTGTCATTCCCATCTCTGCATTCATCAAAATATAATAAGATTATAGCAGTTTGTGAAAGGAGATGATAGAGCAGGAATGTCACCAGAGACAATCGGACGGTGCTGTAACTTTGTCAAAGGAGTGACAGCTACCCAGAGCTACCGCTGCATTATCGGAGAGGTTAGTACAGTAAAATGGGACATTGTTTCAATTAGTATTAGTTCTTAGAATGTAAGAATCGAAGGCCAAGCCAATGTTCATTGCTCGCAACTAACTGCCTTTGAGAATCTGATGGTGAGATGCCTTCTTGAACCTCCTGCTTTCCAAATGGTGTAGGTACACCCACAGTGCTTTTAGGGAGGGGATTATAGCTCAATGTGGTGTAGGTACACCCATAGTGCTGTTAGGGAGGAGGTTCAGATCCAGGTGGTGTAGGTGCACCTACAGTGCTGTTAGGGAGGGAGGTCCAGATCTAGGTGGTGTAGGTGCACCTATAGTGCTATTAGGGAGGGAGTTTCAAGTCCATATGGTATAGGTACTCTCAATGGGCCTGATTTTACCATTTTCATTCTAAGTGCTGAATCTGGGCGTAATGCAGATCCGACTTGGAAATCTGCTTTCAGGCGCCCCCATACGCTCTCAGCCATCTCCAGTCCCATTCACGCTGTGGGCGGGGCTTAGCGTGGCCGAAACGATCGAAGCTCTGAACTGCGCATGCACAGTTAGAAAAATATTTGAAAAAGCGCGCCCGTGTCAGATCGATCCCGGGCCCACAGAAAGTGGAGAAAGTGGCCCGGGAGCGACAAGCGGGAGTGATGGTGCACACACCATCACTGTCCCCCTTATCTACCCCCCCACCACTACACACACAGCACTGTCCCCCTTATCTACCCCCCCACCACTACACACACAGCACTGTCCCCCTTATCCACCCTCCCCACCACTACACACACATCACTGTCCCCCTTATCTACCCCCCCACCACTACACACACTGCACTGTCCCCCTTATCCACCCTCCCCACCACTACACACACATCACTATCCCCCTTATCCACTCTCCCACTACCCACACACATCACTGTCCTCCTTATCCACACCCCCCACTACCCACACACATCACTGTCCCCCTTATCCACCCCCCACTACCCACACACATCACTGTCCCCCTTATCCACCCCCCACTACCCACACACATCACTGTCCCCCTTATCCACCCCCCCACTACCCACACACATCACTGCCCCCCTTATCCACCTTCCCCCCACTATCCACACACATCACTGTTCCCCTTATCCACCCCCCCCACTACCTACACACATCACTGTCCCCCTTATCCACCTCCCCCCCACTATCCACACACATCACTGTTCCCCTTATCCACCCCCCACTACCCACACACATCACTGTTCCCCTTATCCACCCCCCCACTACCCACACACATCACTGTCCTCCTTATCCACACCCCCCACTACCCACACACATCACTGTCCCCCTTATCCACCCCCCACTACCCACACACATCACTGTCCCCCTTATCCACCCCCCACTACCCACACACATCACTGTCCCCCTTATCCACCCCCCCACTACCCACACACATCACTGCCCCCCTTATCCACCTCCCCCCCACTATCCACACACATCACTGTTCCCCTTATCCACCCCCCCCACTACCTACACACATCACTGTCCCCCTTATCCACCTCCCCCCCACCATCCACACACATCACTGTTCCCCTTATCCACCCCCCACTACCCACACCCCCCACTGTCCCCCTTATCCACCCCCCCACTATCCACACACATCACTGTGCCCCTTATCTACACCCCCCACTACCCACACACATCACTGTCCCCCTTATCCACCCCCCCACCACTACCCACACACATCACTGTCCCCCTTATCCACTCCCCATTACCCACACACATAACTGTCCCCCTTATCCACCCCCCCCACCACTACCCACACACATCACTGTCCCCCTTATCCACTCCCCATTACCCACACACATCACTGTCCCCCTTATCCACCCTTCCATCCATACTCTTGCGACTCGGCCAACGTTGTCTACCTGATACGCTGCAGGAAAGGCTGTCCCGAGGCATGGTACATTGGGGAGACCATGCAGACACTGTGACAACGAATGAATGAACACCGCTCAATAATCACCAGGCAGGAGTGTTCCCTTCCTGTTGGGGAACACTTCAGCAGTCACGGGCATTCAGTCTCTGATCTTCGGGTAAGCATTCTCCAAGGCGGACTTCACGACACATGACAATGCAGAATCGCTGAGCAGAAACTGATAGCCAAGTTCCGCACACATGAGGACGGCCTCAACCGGGATCTTGGGTTTATGTCACACTATCTGTAACCCCCACGACTTGCCTGGGCTTGCAAAATCTCACTAACTGTCCTGGCTGGAGACAATTCACATCTCTTTAACCTGTGCTTAACCCTCTCTCCACTCACATTGTCTGTACCTTTAAGACTTGATTACCTGTAAAGACTCACATTCCAACCATTATCTTGTAAATTGAGTTTGTGTCTTTATATACCCTGTTTGTGAACACAAGTCCTCACTCACCTGATGAAGGAACTTGAGGCTCTGAAAGCTAGCGCTCCCAAATAAACCTGTTGGACTTTAACCTGGTGTTGTGAGACTTCTTACTGTGCTTACCCCAGTCCAAGGCCGGCATCTCCACATTAAGACAGGGGTGGCAGAGTTTAAGATGATCTCAAGTTTACAGAGGGTAGAATGTGGGAGAGCAGCCTGGAGAGTGTTGGAGTAGGCAAGTCTGAAGGAAACAAAGACCTGGATGAGGGTTTCAGCAGTAAATAAGCTGAAAATGGGGTGAAATCGAGCAATGTTACACGGGTGAAATATCTGTGAGGTGGAGTTGGGTATCGTCAGTGTACATGTGAAAAATGTCTTTGGAAGATGTCACTGAGAGGCAGCGTATAGATGAGAAATAGGAAAAAGCCAAGGATAGGTTCACAGGCCTATGATGCCAGAGATAATAGTGTGGGAGCAGGAGACGTTGGAGAATGAGGAGGATGGCAAAGTTCATCAGTTCAAAAGCTGCAGAAAGGTCAAGAAGGACAGGGAGGGAAAGTTTACCTTTGTCGTAGTACCTGAGGACGGAGGGGTGAAGGGTTTGGAGTTTTTGAGAGGGATGGTGATGGCATATTTGACAAAGAAAGGGACAATACCTGAACTAAGAGTTTACAATATTGCCCGTCATGGGAGTGATAAGAAGACCAGCGGTGAAGTGGGAATAGAGTAAAGGGCACAGAGGGTTGGTCTCAGGGACAGGATGAGGTCAGAGAGGGTGCGGGGGAGAGAAACTGGAGAAAGATGCAAGTGTTTAAGCAAGGCAGGAGCTGGTGCGGCTCTGCTAGTCCTGATCTACTCCCATTCCTCACACAAACCAGGAGGAACCCTTAGCAAGGTATCAATGACCAAACACTCCTATCCTCCTGCTCAGATCTATAAGATGGAGTAATAGAGCATTGACTTTTGACATGAAGGTTGATGCGCTATCAATAAGGCGAAAGACTACCGATATGCCAATATAAGTGTAGGCTTTTATTCACAACAGAATCAGGAGCAGATCCCAACAAATAACCGACCTGGACTGAACAAGGGGGAGGAGACAGCCACCTTTATACTAGGTGCTGAGGGGAGGACCCAAACTGGAAGGGGATGTGTCCAGGTATGACAAGCACACACAACGGTGGTCCATATAGGACAAAGGCACAACTGAGGTCCACCACATTCACCCCTTCCTTTTAAAAAAACAACACGGGGGTGAAGCGGAAACAATATTACAAGTCCAGACGAACCGGTGGCTTGATCCGCCGTCGCAATCGTCGTAGTGCAGATCGCAGAGTTGTCCGAGCAGGGAGCGATGTCGGCCCAGGCTCCGTACAGTGAGCGTCGAGAGAAGGCGCTGGGTGGTGTGAAGCGGACCGATCCGTCGTCCCGTCCAGTCGTCGGGTACTGCGTGGCGACGGCTCCGGCGACTCAAGCGAGCTGTACATAGGGGCGAGAGGAGTGAGCAGTGGCCCTGGTGGCGTATGGGGAACAGTGGGAACCGGAGCTGGGGGGTGGGGGGCCGCCACGGGCTCAGGGCGCACTACATTGGGGACAGGGACTGAGGGAAGAAGAGGCGTAGCAGTCTCCGAATGGACGACACCAGGGACCGTGGGGCGGAAGGACGTGGTGACCTCCGGGGCACCCGCGGGTGCCAAGTCACAGACAGAAACCGTGTCCTCCCGCCCATCAGGGTACGCTACGTAAGCATATTGGGGATTAGCATGGAGCAGTTGGACCTCCTCGACCAAGGGATCTGCCTTATGGGTCCGGACATGCTTCCGAAGCAGGACGGGTCCCGGGGACATCAGCCAATCCGGGAGCGAAGTACCCGAGGAGGACTTCCTGGGAAACGAAAACATCCGCTCGTGAGGGGTCGTATTGGTCGCTGTGCACAAGAGTGACCTAATGGAATGTAATGCGTCCGGAAGGACGTCTTGCCAACGGCTGACTGGAAGGCCCCTAGACCGTAACGCTAATAGAACGGCCTTCCAGACGGTTGCGTTCTCCCGCTCTACTTGACCATTGCCCCTGGGGTTATAGCTAGTGGTGCGGCTGGAGGCAACGCCTTTGGCGAGCAGGTACTGCCTCAGCTCGTCACTCATGAAAGAGGACCCACGGTCGCTATGAATATAGGCTGGGAAGCCGAACAGGGTGAAGAGCTTGTTCAGGGTCCGAATCACTGTAGCCGTGGTCATGTCCGAGCAGGGGAAGGCAAAAGGGAAACGTGAGTATTCGTCAATGATATTCAGGAAATAAACATTGCGGTTAGAGGAGGGGAGGGGGCCTTTAAAATCAACGCTAAGGCGCTCGAACGCGCGAGTGGCCTTTACAAGGTGCGCCCTACGTGGCCGGTAGAACTGCGGTTTGCACTCAGCGCAGACCCTGCATTGCCTGGTAATCGTCCGGACTTCCTCAAGGGAGAAGGGCAGGTTACGGGACTTGACAAAATGGAAAATTCTGGTGACCCGGGTGACAGAGGTCGTTATGGAGGGACTGTAGCTGGTCTAGTTGGGCGCTGGCACATGATCCATGGGACAGGGCGTCTGGGGGCTCATTGAGCTTCCCGGGCCGGTACATGATGTCATATCTGTAGGTGGAGAGCTCAATCCTCCACCGCAAGATCTTGTCATTCTTAATCTTGCCCTTTTGCCTGGTGTTAAACAGGAAGGCAACTGACCGCTGGTCCGTAATTAAGGTGAATCGTTGGCCCGCGAGATAATGGCACCAGTGCCAGACGGCTTCCACGATGGCCTGGGCCTCCTTCTCGACCAAGGAGTGTCGAATCTCAGGGCCTTGTAAGGTCCGGGAAAAAAAGGCCACCAGACGGCCCCTCTGGTTAAGGGTGGCAGCTAGGGCAAAGTCAGACGCATCACTTTCCACTTGGAATGGGATGGATTCGTCCACAGCGTGCATCGCGGCCTTCGCGATGTCCGCTTTGATGTCGTCGAAGGCCCGACGGGCCTCCTCCGCCAGGGGAAAAGAGGTCGATTTTAGGAGCGGACGGGCTTTATCTGCGTAACGGGGAACCCACTGGGCATAATAGGAGAAGAAGCCCAGGCATCTCCTCAGTGCTTTGAGGGTAGTAGGAAGGGGAAGCTGCATAAGGGGACGCATACGGGCTGGGTCGGGGCCAAGGACACCATTTTCTATCACATACCCAAGGATGGCGAGGCGGCGTGTCCGGAAAACACACTTCACCTCATTATATGTGAGGTTCAGGAGAGTGGCCGTATGAAGGAATTTTTGTAGGTTGGCATCATGATCCTGCAGGTCATGGCCGCAGATGGTGACGTTATCCAGATACGGGAAAGTGGCCCGTAGTCCGTGCTGGTCCACCATTTGATCCATGGCCCGTTGGAAGACTGAGACCCCATTGGTGACACCAAAGGGGACTCGGAGGAACTGGTAGAGGCGGCCATCCGCCTCAAAGGCAGTATATGGGCGATCTTCCGAGCGGATAGGGAGCTGGTGGTAAGCCGATTTCAAATCGATCGTCGAAAAAACCCTATAGTGCGCGATGCGGTTGACTATGTCCGCGATACGGGGAAGAGGATACGCATCTAGTTGGGTATACCTATTTATGGTCTGGCTGTAGTCAATCACCATGCGGTGTTTCTCCCCCGATTTAACTACGACCACTTGCGCCCTCCAGGGGCTGGTGCTGGCCTGGATAATCCCTTCCCGGAGCAGCCGTTGTACCTCGGACCGAATGAAGGCCCGGTCATCCGCACTATAGCGCCTACTCTTGGTGGCTATAGGCCTACAATCCGGGGTGAGGTTATCAAATAACAGGGGGGGGGGGGGGGTGATCTTGAGGGTCGAGAGACTGCAGGTGGTGCGCGGGGGCCGCTGCAGTGACGGCACCTTGCAGACGGAGAGCGGGGGTAAGGGCCATCGTACTGCAGGATGACGCTCCTATGATGGCTGAGGAAATCTAACCCCAGCAGTATAGCTGCGCAGAGTCGCGGCAGCACGAGGAGCCGAAAACGCTCGTAGACTGTGCCCTGTACCGTTAGCGTCACCAAGCAGTACCCGAGGACCTCCACCGAGTGGGAATTCGAGGCCATGGAGATGGTCTGGCTCCAGGGTCGCACGGGAAGGGCATATTGACGCACTGTGCGAGGGTGTATAAAACTTTCTGTGCTCCCACAGTCAAACAGGCAGTTTTCTGCATAACCATTTACCTTGATCTCCATTATGGACTTGGAGAGTTGATGTGGCTGCGACTGGTCCAAGTAGATCGATGCCACTGTTGAATTAAAGAAGAATCCATCTTCGTCGCCGTCTGATGACGTCACGGATGAAGCTTCCTGCTCAGCTCGCCTTGATGCCAGTCTCAAAGATGGCGACTCCCGCACTTCCGGTGACCGCATCAAAGATGGCGATTCCCGCACTTCCGGTGACCGCATCAAAGATGGCGATTCGCGCGCAGCCGCCGCCTGCATCAAAGATGGCTGCGCCCTCGGAGCACACATGGCTCCACGAGTCTTCGGAAGCGGCTTTGCTCGGCAGACTTTAACAAAGTGGCCTAGCTTACCGCATCCAGAGCAAATCGCATCCTTTGCCGGGCAGTGACGCCGAGGGTGCTTAGGTAGGCCACAAAAGTAACATTTGGGCCCTGCTGGAGCAGCCGTCGCAGTGGAGCCGTCGGTGGAACGGGATCCAAGGTAGGACCCGAGATTATGGGAGGCTGCTTCTAACGTTTCAGCCATCGTGGCCGTTTTCCAGAGGTCATCTTGTTCCAGCAGACGCTGCTGGATGTATGTAGACTCAATGCCCACAACGTAGGTGTCGTGGATCAGATCCTCCATGTTCTGAGCTGCTGAAACAGCCTTACAGTCGCATGCTCGGGCGAGGACTCGCAGGGCGCGCAGAAATTGGGCGCACGATTCCCCTGGCTGCCGCTTGCGGGTAGTTAGGAGGTGTCTGGCGTAAACCACGTTAGGGCTCTTTCGGAACTGCCCTTTTAGGAGTTCGATAGCGTCCGCGTAAGTAGCAGCGTCCCGGAAGATTCCATAGACAGTTTCGCTTACCCGTGCGCGGAGCACGTGGAGTTTAGCAGCGTCGGTGTCGATGGCCGTAGCGGTGTCGACGAATGCTTCGAAGCAGTCCAACCAATGATCAAATTTATCAGAGGCTCCAACGTCTTGAGGGTCTAATGCTAACTTGTCGGGTTTTAGAAACTGCTCCATACTAGTAACTGTTGTGAATAAAATTGATGCACTATCAATAAGGCAAAAGACTACCGATATGCCAATATAAGTGTAGGCTTTTATTCACAACAGAATCAGGAGCAGATCCCAACAAATAACCGACCTGGACTGAACAAGGGGGAGGAGACAGCCACCTTTATACTAGGTGCTGAGGGGAGGACCCAAACTGGAAGGGGATGTGTCCAGGTATGACAAGCACACACAACGGTGGTCCATATAGGACAAAGGCACAACTGAGGTCCACCACAAAGGTCTCAGAGAATTTTCAGATTTTAGTTTGGTAGGTAAGTTTCAAAAGGCCTTTTCATACCTTGAACAGTAAATAAGCATTGAAAGCTTGGAATGACTTGAAATAGGGCTCAAACTCTTCAGCAATGACTTACTTACATCCATTAGTTGGAGGGGTCAGTAATTGAAATGTGAGCCACCAAAATTTGCACCCTTTTAAATAAGAACTGATGGTCAATTGGCCCTTTAACAATCCTCCTGATACTGCAACTTCTTTACCAGGATGATGTCAAGTGCAATTAAATTGGCATTGAATCTCAAATCCCCATCTCAGTCCCCTCAGAGGCTCATTTGGCCACAATCTCTGTTTGTACAAGAGACCTGATTGTTAACTTCGACAAAATCAGGGCTACCAATGATACCATAGAATAGAACCATAGAATCCCTACAGTGCAGAAGGAGGCCATTTGGCCCATCAAGTCTGTACCGACTCTCCAGAAGAGCATCTTACCCAAGCCCACCAACCCCCGCCAGGATCCGGCCTGACTATGAGGTCCATTTCCAACTCCCCCAGTTAACTCAGTCTATGTTCCTCTGTGGATAATGATCAGATAGCATAACCTTAATCGGATTCTTGTGCTCAATGTAGTCAAAACAGTTTAACTCTTTTCATTATAGATCTCAGTGTTGGAATCTCCATGACCCCAGAGTTAGAAGCCATGTTTCCTACAACAGTGACATCCCTTCAACAACAACAACATATATTTATATAGGACCTTTAATGTAATGAAACGTTCCAAGTCACTTCACAGGAGCATTATAAAGCTATGACACAGAGCCACATAGGGAGATATTAGGTCAGATGACCAATCTGTTGGTCAAAGAGGTAGATGTTAAGGAGTGGCTTTAAAGGATGAATGTGAGGTAGAGATGTGAAGAGGTGTAGGGAGGGCATTCCAGAGCTTAGGGCCTAGGCAGCTGAAGACACAAATCCTGAGGAAAATACAATTCATGACAATGTGGTTTTCTCAATAGTATTTAATTGGCTGTAAGGTTTTTTGGGAAATCCTGAAGTATTTAAGCCATTACATAAACTTCCTTTGGTTCCTGGGACACTGTTTTTAAAGATTATCTCCCACAGTGACTGATTTAAAAATAAAGTACAAATCCAGAAGCCTGGGGCCTGCAATGGGTGACCGAGATTCTCCTGAAGTCTGCAGGAATTAGTATCCTGGACACTATTACAAGGAGAAATCACAGAAGCCTTAAAAAAACAAGCATTTATCCCATTTCTTTGAACCTTTTTGCTTATAAAGTATTGAAGGTTGGTAAAGAAAGGTGGAGGCAGAACATCAGGTGATGAGAGAGCAACATATCAACCATAATGCCTTGTTTCCAAGGAATCTGCACACAAGCAGGCTCAACTCTGTCGGGATTTCATTTTTGGCAGGAGTGATAATTTCTCATTTTCTGCAGATTACACTGTGGAGGAGGTTAGTGCATAGTCTGGTTGCTTTTAGTAGTTTATTTATTTTGTCCCGAATAAGCACGTCTTATCTCTGAAGCACAGACTAGGAATCCTGTTAAGACAGGCAGGGTGTAAAATGCCACGCAAAGCCAAAATTAAGAACATAGGAAAACACTTAATACAAAATATTACTGGCATCATCAAAAGTCAATCTGGTTTGCAGGCAGTGCAAATACCACCCCACAGTAGGGGTCCTCCTGAGGGAAGATTGGGCCTAATGATCCCTGGGTTCCAAAGGTAATCAAAGGGAGTTCAACTACATTCGCTCACTCTCAGATCTCCACTGTACAACTAGGACATGCTGGCCACCCCTCAGCACTGCGACAAGTACAGTTCTTGATCATCTCAGCCCTGAACTATCCCGATACAGAAGAAGAAATCAGCACATAAGGTTACGCGCTGCAAAAGCACAGAATAATGATAATCCATGAAGAAGGAAAGATAATAATGATAATCCATTTCAGAATGCTGTGGACAAATAAACAGATCAGAAAAATTGAGGAGAGCTGAGAGTAATAATACACTGGAAAAAAACAGCAAAAAGAGAACATGAGTAAATAATGAATGAGATGGTGAATGGAATAAGGACGGCTGAAAGGGAGGATGAGAAAAAAGCATCATAAAATAACTCCTTAGAGGCCGGTGTCCCTTCACCAAATCCCCTTTATTTACAAATTCTATTCCACTCCTAGAGTGCTTCATGTAGAAAGTCAGAATCCAGAGTGTCAGTAGTGACACTCCTCATTATATATACAGGTGAGACTCCTTGATTGGAGAGGCAATCGATACCTAAATCAGGGAGCTCATACTCCAGGATGCCAACCTCATCAGCCTCATTGACGTCATTACATCCCTCCGCCCTAAGAGCAAGGAACCTCGGTGGTTCATGCCCGTCAAGAGTCTCTTGCGATGTTTCAGCACCAGATCTGGTTCCTCCAACTCGGCGTCCGACATAGGTGGGGTGTATCAAACAGGCACTCATCACTTATGACGTGAGCACCAGAGTTCGGTTCACCTCATTCCTTGGGTGGCAAAGGAATAATGATGTGGAGATGCCGGCGTTGGACTGGGGTGAACACAGTAAGAGTTTTAACAACACCAGGTTAAAGTCCAACAGGTTTATTTGGTAGCAAATACCATTAGCTTTCGGAGCGCTGCTCCTTCGTCAGATGGAGTGGAAATCTTAAAGATACAGACAATGTGAGTGGAGGGGGCATTAAGCACAGGTTAAAGAGATGTGTATTGTCTCCAGACAGGACAGCCAGCAAGTCCAGGAGGCAAGCTGTGGGGGTTACTGATAATGTGACATAAATCCACATCCCGGTTTAGGCCGTTGTCTGTATCTTTAAGATCTGGTTGGCTGTAGGGATTCGCATTCTAATCAGTATTCTGTAACTTGATTTTGTGTCTCTGTGCCCTGTTTGAGAGCACATTTCCACTCCATCTGACGAAGGAGCAGCGCTCCGAAAGCTAATGGTATTTGCTACCAAATAAACCTGTTGGACTTTAACCTGGTGTTGTTAAAACTCTTACTGTGGCAAAGGAATAGCCACAGCTTCGTTCGCAGTGCCCATTTCAGACTCTGAGGTCCTAACTACAAGTGACAGAGGGGCGGGGCTGGCCGGTCTGGGAGGATGCTCCTTGGTTCTCGGCATGCTGGGCCTAGTTAGTTCCTAGACAAACTGTGATCTCAAGGCCTGCACCTGGTCCAGATTTTTTTTCTGGATGACCTCACACATACATATTTTATAGGACACCGGCCCTGTCCCAGAGTTAACTGTTCTTGGTAGCCATGTGGGACCCTTGGCGTAATTCATTACCAGTATTTTTCCATTGGCCTCCAATTGTCTCTCTTGCCTGCTGTTGTCATGGCCTTTGCATTGGGCTTCTTGCTGTTTTTCTACCTACCC
Source organism: Mustelus asterias (assembly GCF_964213995.1). Classification (NCBI taxonomy): domain Eukaryota; kingdom Metazoa; phylum Chordata; class Chondrichthyes; order Carcharhiniformes; family Triakidae; genus Mustelus; species Mustelus asterias. The sequence continues at coordinate 25,113,391 of NC_135820.1, read as the reverse complement.
GCAGGTTTGGAGAGAACAAATTTAATCTGGTGCGGAGTCACCTATCCATGAGAAATTCTGTGGCATGGGGTGGGTGGTGGTGGTTGTTCTATAATTGAATAACCAACGGGAGAGCTTGTTGTCCATTGACACTGCTGGCTGTTTTTTAAACCAGCTTTTAAAGTCTGGACTGCCCTCTCTGCGAGGCTGTTCAACGATGTATGGTATGGTGCCATCCTGATATGTCGAATCCCATTGACTTCACGTACCGGGTGAACTCCTGGCTGGTGAAAACTGGTCCATTGTCAGAGACTAGCACCTCCAGGATCCCATGTGTAATGAGGTGTGAAGTTTCTCTACTGTTATCATTGTGGTTGCTGAATGCATCCTGTGAATGGTGGCACAGTGGTTAGCATTGCTGCCTCACAGCACCAGGGACCCAGGTTCAATTCCAGCCTGGGGTCACTGTCTGTGTGGAGTTTGCACATTCTCCCCTTGTCTGCGTGGGTTTCCTCCGGGTGCTCCGGTTTCCTCCCACAGTCCAAAGATGTGCAGATTAGGTTGATTGGTTGACCCTAGTGCCAGGGGGATTAGCAGGGTAAATATGTGGGGTTACGGGAATTACTAAAAGAGATTGTGGTTGGTGCAGACTCGATGGGCGGAATGGCCTCCTTCTACACTGTCGGGATTCTATGGTTCTATGATTTACATCCATCCACTTGAAGTGGGCGTCCACTATGATCAAGAACCTCCAGCCCATGAATGGGCCTGCTTAATCCATGCACAGCCGAGTCCATCGTCTACACGACTATTCCCAGAGGTGTCGGGGAGCTGCTGGTGGCAACGTGTGTCCTTGCTAGCATTGCTGGCACCAACCCACAAGCGCTACCATGTCTGCATCCATTCTGGGCCACCAAACAGCTTCCTGCCAACATCTTCATTTTGGATACTACTGAGCGGTCGTGATATAGTTCAGGTGCCCCTGACTTGGAAAACTTCCAAGTATTTGAGCAGGACTTCACTCAAGTGGTCATTTTCTAACTGGAAAATGTTTACCCAATCCAGGTGGATTTCTCGCAAGTTCCACCCCATTAGGCTTGAGTCCGAGCCCTCCACTACCATGAATGGTAACCAAATCAATTGCCTTTCATGAGAGACAGGAACAAATGTTGTACCCACAATTCTCAGAGGCTCCCCTGTATAAGTTCTCAGTCTTGCTGAAGTCTTGATTAGAGTTAAGGGTTAGAATCCAGTGCAAATTTTACCTGACATTCTCCAACCATGGATATGGATGCACATATATTCACCTCCATTAATACTGGACGTCCATTTAACCTTACGGTTATCTTAATTGGGTCTGATTTGGATATTGCTATGCAGTTTAATTGTTCCATGTTGGATGTAGGTGGACCTACAGGTGGTCCTTACACTCTCCTGGACACCAGCCTGCATGTCGTTTTCTTACATCTAGGTCTTGAAGGCTTGTTTTGCTGTTCTTACTCTGCATACCACCAACAATTAAAATGCCTTGCCGGGCAGGATTTGAAGGCACTGTTGACTGGTCAAAGCTTGGCGACACTCATTCAGGCGGATCCTGCAGGGCACCCCGATTCGTCGGTCTGAACCTTATCTTCAAAAGCCCAATGGTCCTCTCCACCACCACCGTCGTGGGTATATGGCAGCGGATGTATCTCCTTTGATTCTGTCCTTGGGTGTCTGAAAGGCATCAGCAGCCACCTTTTCAGTTCTGTCTCAGCCCAGTCATTTGGTAGATGCTCGTCACAGTTTCCCTTGATATCCAGAACTTTCTGTAGCACCGGGCCTCAATCATGTCCATGTAGTTGGACTGCTGCCTGTACACCCTGGCAACTGGGGAGTGGCATCGTCTCTGGGGGCGGTCTTCCTGCATGATGGCCTTGATCATCCTTTGCATGGATCTCTGCCTGTGGGGGTGTCTGCGACCCAGGCATTTTCAATCTTTGTTCCCTCTCCTCCTCAGAGAAGGAGGTGCTCCCTGCCGAGTATACAATACCCATTGGCAGGTTGGCTAATGAGGCTCGCACAGGCACAGAGGGTGACAGAGGGACCCAAGCATCTGGTGCCAGAGATCAAAAATCTGATTGGAGCTCCACTCTCTGATGTACCCAACACACAAAACACTCTTTCTACGCTACCAAACACCGCTTCACCTCACCCCTACCAATGGCTAACTCCTCAGGCAGTGTGGCCAGCAGCGCCCATTTACTAGAAATAAAAAAGATAAATTCTGGTTGAGACGTGCACCCATGTTGCCCGTGCAAATAGCTTAGAATCACATGGGCAATATTAAATTCAGGTAATTTGTACTTTCAATCACCTTATTCTTATTTCTAATTGTGGGTGGGTGCGTGCACGATTTGTGCCTGTGCCATCTAGCAAAATATCACGCGGGTGCACGATGACATCAGGATGTGCCCCCAAGTCATTACATGCTATTGAACGGAATTCCAGTGTGAGCCCGCATCCTTCCAGCAAAAGGAAGTTTCTACCCCATGCCTCTATTTATAAGCCAAAGATAACAGCCAAAAGTTTACCATCCCGCCCGCCACGAGAATCGGAGCGGGCGAGCGGTGGACCATGGAAAGGGCCGTTGACCTTGGGTGGGATTTTCTGGTTTGGGGGCAAGTGCGGCTGGAAAATCCCACCCACTATGTTATTTTAAACACTATGTTATTTATCCCCACAGTTGGTAGAACTCTCTGGAAAGATTCTGACTGAGTTACATAGTACCAAGTGTCAGTCAGTCGATACCTCTTACCAGGTCTATAAAACACACTCCACGATGCCAGATGGGAATAAATCATTGCTTCCAGTGTCTGCTCCATGGGAGGTGCTGCTGGTGTATTTACAAGGCACCTTATACCACATCAGAACAAATGTCAGATATTACCCAAGGGTTACAGTAGTCAGCACTGAAACATCCACAAAATTTATTAAGTGGAAATGATTTAGATTTTACACAGTTTGAACTGTGTACATACAAACATTGGTCATGAGCCCCGTAATACTAGGTGGGAATGAGTAGGAAATGTTTTCTTTCCATGTAACATACTCAGGACCCCAAGATTACAAGTGTTTTGGCTGTAAATGTTATTCCTCTCTCCAGGTTTGATCTGTCTTCACACACACTTAGAATCTTAGAAACCCTACAGCACAGAAAGAGGCCATTCGGCCCATCGAGTCTGCACCGACCACAATCCCACCCATGCTGGGCACCAAGGAAATCTCCTTCGCTGTCCTTCGGAATACTGTGGAGATGCCGGCGTTGGACTGGGGTAAACACAGTAAGAAGTTTAAACTTCTGTTGTTAAACTTCTTACTTCGGAATACTGCCGTGGGATCATTCCCACCTCCCTGAAAAGGCCGACAGGGGCTTTGGTTTGACATCTTATTTGAAAGTCATCCCTCGTTGGAGGTGCTGCCTTTCAAATAAGATGTCAAAGCCAACACAAGAGTCTGGAATGGGCACTAACCTAATGAGACCTCATAACTCAGCAGCAAGCACTTTATTACTGACCCACACTCAACATGTGAGATGTCAGCCAATCATTGATAAACATCTTCACTGGTGCATCACTCATCCTCCTGCCCCTCTGCTCAGGAGTAATGAAATTAATAGAAACTCCTTTGGAGTAATAGTGACTACAGCACCTGTAAACACTCAGTAATTCCTAAAGCAAGTTAAAGGCTATTTTTAGTTTGATTATGAGGACTGGGTTAAAATGTCCTGTGGGTTTCTGACGGGCAATTGATTCTTGCTAGGAGCACATATTCATAAAACTATGCTTTTATTGCTGAGATACAGTGGGGCTCGGGATGGGGGTTTTCTGGGTGAGGGGGAAGTTTCTTCAACTTCCAATAGAGCAAGAGACTTATCCAGTGGTCACCTGGCTGACACTGAAGAACAGTGTGAAATTGGTTTCTTGATTACAGTCAAAAATCATCCAATTGAGTAACACTTACCATCAGACAAGGGCCTTGGTTTAACAGCTCATTTGAATGACAGCAATGTAGCACTCCCTCAGTACTAAATCTGTTAGGATTATATTCACTGGAGTTTAGAAGAGTGAAAGGGAATCTCATAGAAGTTTCAAAAATTCTAACAGGTTTAGGCAGGGTAGATTCAGAAAGAATATTCCCAATGGTGGGGGAATCCAGAACTAGGGGTCAAAGTTTGAGGAAAAGGGGTAAACCTTTTAGAATTGAGGTGAGGAGAAACTTCTTCATCCAGAGAGTGGTGTATGCGTGGAATTCATTATCACAGAAAGTAGTTGAGGCCAAAACGTTCTGATTTCAAGGAAAAATTGGATATAGTTCTTGGGAATACAGGGATCAAGGGATATGGTGGGAAGGGGGTATCAGGATATTGAATTTGATGATCAGCCATGATCAAAATGAACGGTGGAGCAGGCTTGAAGGGCCGAATGGCCTACTCCTTCTTCCAGTTTCTATGTTTCTATGTTACTGCTTTGAGAAGGTGGTGCCTCAGGTGACCAATGCTTGGAGTGTGGGGGTGGGGTGGTTAGAGCTGTGAGACCATGTGATAAAGCATCTGGGAATACATCCAACCAGAGTTTATCACCCCAGCATCCTTCCCTTTCTGACTCCCACAAGTCAAATAATCCCCTGATGATCACTCTCTTAAGCTGACACATGAACAATGTCATTTGATGTGATGCTGATTGCAGACATCTTCAAAGGAACAGTCAAGGATAGGAAAGCTATTTTACATTTTATAATGTAACACTGTCATTGCTCCTATTCTGAAATATCTTGATTGTATTTTCACCATTGATGTAGGGAATGGGTGACTGAGTACTGATTATGACAGAGAAGTATACAGAGTTCCTGAAAATTGCATTACAAGTTCAAACCTTACAAAATTACATCAAACTCATAGTCAACTGAAGAAAAATAAGAACAATTAAGGGAAAAAAAAACACATTATTTTGTCTCATTTGTGGGCAAGACATTTTAAGCTGGCAAGTCATCAGTGTAATGATTTAGCAAACACCTAAGCAGACATCAAAGAAACCTCTGCTTTGTAAGAAATATGTACTAATCAGATAAAGAACCCAGTAAATTGAGGATTATATTTCTATGCCCCAGAAACACTCAGTCGATCACCCAGTACCTGCAGGTTAACATTTCAGATATGAGTCTTTTGTCAGAATACCCATTGTCGAGGGCAATTTAAAATGTCCTCCTCAGCTGAAGGGAAAGAAAAAGATTGAGTTACATTTACAGAGTGCCTTTCGCTACCTCGCACCCCAAAGTGCTTTCCAGCCAAAAAAGTACTTTCATAATATGGTCATTGTTGTGATGTAAGAAACATGACAATCAAATTTTACACAGCAAGCTCCCACAAATCGAAATGTCTTAAATAAAAGAAAGGACTTGTACTTCTATTGGTCCTTTCATACTCTTAGGACATTCTAAAGCCTGTTACAGTCAGTGAAGCACTTTTGAGGTTTACTGTTGTAATGTAAGAAATGTCAGTGTTTAAAATACTGTGAGATACATCTCAGGTCAATATTTCCACAGCCTTTCACTAAAATCACAAAATAGCACAGAATGATCAATGAAAGTTTATTTGGTTCATCCTTAGATAAACAACTCAGGAACGTACCCCATTCCTGAGATGAAGGGCTTTATACTATGAAGAAAGGTTGAGCAGGTTGAACCTGTACACATTGGCATTTAGGAGAGTGAGAAGTGATCTTATTGAAGCATATACCTGAGGAGACTTTATAGATCAGATACCGGGAGGATGTTTCCACTTGTGGGGGAGCCTAGATCCAGAGGACACAATTTAAAAATAAGAGGTCTCCTTTTTAAGATGAAGATGAGGAGATTTTTTTCTCAAAAGGTGTTTAGCCTGTGGAATTCTCTTCCCAGAGAGCAGTGGAGAATGCCATGTGTCATTGAATTTATTCAAGATTAAACAGATTTTTGATAGACAAGGAGAGTCAAGGGTTATGAAGGGGAGTGGAGGGGAGATGGGAGGGGAGAGCGGTACATTGGCGGAGGGGTGTGGGCGGGAGAAGACATGAAAGTGGAGTTGAGACCACAACCACATCAGTCATGATCTTATTGAGTGATAGCACACACTTGAAGGGCTGAAGGGCCGACTAATGGAATGTCTCCTGTAGAAGTGCTGGGTTCCAATGCCTAGCAACCAAGGACTTATAATAACAACAGTTCATTATGTACTTTAGGCCAGAAGACCATAAGACATAGGAGCAGAATTAGGCCACTCGGCCTATCGAGTCTGCTCCGCCATTCAATCATGGCTGATTTTTTTTCTCATCCCCATTCTCCTGCCTTTTCCCCATAACCCCTGACCCCCTAATCAATCAAGAACCTATCTATCTCTGTCTTAAAGACACTCAATGACCTGGCCTTCACGGCCTTCTGCGGCAAAGAGTTCCACAGATTCACCACTCTCTGGCTGAAGAAATTCCTCCTCATCTCTGTTTTACAGGATCGTCCCTTTATCCTGAGGTTGTGCCCTCTGGTGCTAGTTTTCCAACTAGTGCAAACATCCTCTCCAAGTCCACTCTATCCAGGCCTCGCAGTATCCTGTAAGTTTCAATAAGATCCCCCTTCATCCTTCTAAACTCCAACGAGTACAGACCCAGAGTCCTCAACCATTCCTCATATGACAAGCTCTACATTCCATGGATCATTCTTGTGAACCTCCTCTGGACCCTTTCCAAGGCCAGCACATCCTTCCTTAGTTATGGGGTCCAAAACTGCTCACAATACTCCAAATGGGGTCCGACCAGAGCTTTATACAGCCTCAGAAGAACATCCCTGCTCTTGTATTCTATCCCTCTCGGCATGAATGTTAACATTGCATTTGCCTTCCTAACTGCTGACTGAACCTGATCATTAACCTTAAGAGAATCTTGAACAATGACACCCAAGTCCCTTTGTGTTTCTGATTTCCTAAGCATTTTCCCATTAAGAAAATAGTCTATGCCTCCATTTCTCCTTCCAAAGTGCATAACCTCACACTTTTCCAAATTATATTCCATCCGCCACTTCTTTGCCCACTTTCCTCACCTGTCCAAGTCCTTCTGCAGCCCCCCTGCTTCCTCATTACTACCTGTCCCTCTACATAGAAGATAGAACATAGAACATTACAGTGCACTACAGGCCCTTCGGCCCTCAATGTTGCGCCGACCTGTGAAACGAATCTAAAGCCCATCTAACCTACACTATTCCAATATCATCCATATGTTTATCCAATGACCCTTTAAATGCCCTTAATGTTGACGAGTCCACTACTGTTGCAGGCAGGGCATTCCACGCCCTTACTACTCTCTGAGTAAAGAGCCTACCTCTGACATCTGTCCTATATCTATCACCCCTCAATTTAAAGCTATGTCTCCTCGTGCTAGCCATCACCATCTGAGGAAAAAGGCTCACACTGTCCACCCTATCTAATCCTCTGATCATCTTGTATGCCTCTATTAAGTCACCTCTTAACCTTCTTCTCTCTAACGAAAACACCCTCAAGTCTCTCAGCCTTTCCTCATACGATCTTCCCACCATACCAGGCAACATCCTGGTACATCTCCTCTGCACCCTTTCCAATGCTTCCACATCCTTCCTATAATGCGGCGACCAGAACTATATGCAATATTCCAAGTGCGGCCGCACCAGAGTTTTGTACAGCTGCAACATGACCCCATGGCTCCGAAACTCAATCCCTCTACCAATAAAAGCTAACACACTGTACGCCTTCTTAACAACCCTATCAACCTGGGTGCCAACTTTTAGGGATCTATGCACATGGACACCGAGATCTCTCTGCTCATCCACACTACCAAGTATCTTACCATTGGCCCAATACTCTGTATTCCTATTACTCCTTCCAAAGTGAATCACCTCACACTTTTCCGCATTGAACTCCATTTGCCACCTCTCAGCCCAGCTCTGCAGCTTATCTATGTACCTCTATAACCTGCAACATCCTTCCGCACTGTCCACAACTCCACCGACTTTAGTGTAATCCGCAAATTTACTAACCCAGCCTTCTATGCCCTCATTCAGGTCATTTATAAAAATGACAAACAGCAGTGGCCCCAAAACAGATCCTTGCGGTACACCACTAGTAACTGAACTCCAGGATGAACATTTCCCATCAACCACCACCATCTGTCTTCTTACAGCTAGCCAATTTCTGATCCAAACCGCAAAATCACCCTCAATCCCATGCCTCCGTATTTTCTGCAATAGCCTACCATGGGAAACCTTAAGAACTACGAGCAGGAGTAGGCCACCTGGCCACTCGAGCCTGCTCCGCCATTCAATAAGATCATTGTTGATCTTTTTGTGGACTCAGCTCCACTTACCCGCTTGCTCACCATAACCCTTAATTCCTTTACTGTTCAAAAATGTATCTATCCTTGCCTTAAAAACATTAAATGAGGTAGCCCCAACTGCTTCACTAGGCAGGGAATTCCACAGACTCACAACCCTTTGTGTGAAGAAGTTCCTCCTCAACTCAGTACTAAATCTGCTTTCCCTTATTTTCAGGTCTCAAGTAAGGAGACCAAAACTGTACACAGTACTCCAGGTGTGGCCTCACCAGCACCTTATACAGCTGCAACATAACCTCGCTGTTTTTAAACTCCATCCCTCGAGCAATGAAGGACAAAATTCCATTTGCCTTCTTAATTACCTGCTGCACCTGCAAACCAACTTCTTGTGATTCTTGCACAAGGACACCCAGGTCCCTCTGCACAGCAGCATGTTGCGATTTTTTACCATTTAAATAATAGTCCATTTTGCTGTTATTCCTACCAAAATGGATGACATCACATTTACCAACATTGTACTCCATCTGCCAGACCCTTGCCCACTCACTTAGACTATTTAAATCCCTTTGCAGACTTTCAGCATCCTCTGCACACTTTGCTCTGCCACTCATCTTAGTGTCATCTGAGAATTTTGACACACTACACTTGGTCCCCAACTCCAAATCATCCATGTAAATCGTAAACAATTGTGGTCCCAACACTGACCCCTGAGGCACATAACTAGTCACTGATCGCCAACCAGTAAAACACCCATTTACCCCCACTCTTTGCTTTCTGTTAGTTAACCAATCCTCTATCCATGCTAATACATTACCCGTAACACCTTGCACCTTTATCTTATTTAGCAGACTTTGGTGCGGCACCTTGTCAAATGCCTTCTGGAGATCCAGATACACCACATCCACAGGTTCCCTCTTGTCCACTGCACATGTAATGTTCTCAAAGAATTCCATCAAATTAGTCAAACATGACCTTCCCTTCATGAACCCATGCTGCGTCTTACCAATGGGACAATTTATATCCAGATGTCTCGCTATTTCTTCCTTGATGATAGATTCAAGCATTTTCCCTACTACAGAAGTTAAGCTAACCGGCCTATAGTTACCTGCCTTTTGTCTACCTCCTTTTTTAAACAGTGGCGTCACATTTGCTGTTTTCCAATTTGCGGGAACCATCCCAGAGTCCAGCGAATTTTGGTAAATTACCACTAGTGCATTTGCTATTTTCCTTTTAGTACCCTGGGATGCATTCCATCAGAACCTTGATGGAATGCAAAGGTAGACATGTCTACCTTTAGCCCCATTAACTTACCCTTGCGTGATAATGATGGTTTCTAGGTCCTCACCTGCCATAGCGTTCCTGTCATCAATTTTTGGCATGTTATTTGTGTCTTCCGCTGTGAAGACCGTCACAAAATATCTGTTCAATGCCTCAGCCATTTTCTCATTTCTAGTTATTACATCCCCCTTCTCATCCTCTGAAGGACCAATTTTTTAGCAACTCTTTTTCATTTTATATATTTGTAGGAACTTTTGCTATCTGTTTTTATATTCTGAGCTAGTTTACTCTCATAATCCATCTTACTTTTTTTTATAGCTTTTTTCATGATTCTATGATTTCTATGATTTCAATGGCTTTCTGTTGACCTTTGAAGATTTCCCAATCCTCTAGATTCCCATCTTTGCCACTTTGTATGCATTTTCTTTCTATTTGATACCCTCCTTTATTTCCTTAGATATCCATGGTTGATTATCTCTTTTTCTGCAGTCTTTCTTTATCTCTGGTATATACTTTTGCTGAGCACTGTGAAAGATCACTTTGAAAGTCCTCCACTGTTCCTCAATTGTCCCACCGTAAAGATTTTGCTCCCAGTTCACCTTAGCCAACTCCTCCCTCATCCCTTTGTAGTCTCCTTTGTTTAAGCACAAGACGCTGGTATTGGAATTTACCTTCTCACGCTCCATCTGTATTTTAAATTCAACCATACTGTGATCGCTTCTTCCGAGAGGATCCCTAACTGCAAGATTATTAATTATTCCTGTCTCATTACACAGGACCAGATCTAGGATAGCTTGCTCCCCCGTAGGTTCCATTACATACTGTTCAAGGAAGCTATTGCGGATACATTCTATGAACTCCTCCTCAGGGCTGCCTTGACCGATCTGGTTTGACCAATTGATATGTAGATTAAAATCCCCCATGATAATTGCTGTACCATTTTTACATACATCAGTCCATCCGGTCCAGATGATTTATCCACCTTCAGTCCTTTCAGTTTCCCCAGAACCTTTTTCTTAGTGATGGCCAATCCACTCACCTGTGCCCCTTGACTTTCCTGGAGCTCTGGCATCCCACTGGTGTCTTCCACCGTGAAGACTGATGCAAAGTAACTGTTCAGTTCCACTGCCATTGCTTTGTTTCCTATTATTACTTCTCCAACTTCATTTTCCAGTGGTCCAATGGCTATTTTTGCCTCTCTCTTACCTTTTATAAACTGAAAAAAACTCTTCCTATCTTCTTTTATATTACTAGCTAGCTTACACTCATATTGCATCTTCTCCCACCTTATTTTGTCCTCTGCTCACTTTTAAAGGCTTCCCAATTCTCTGGCTTCCCACTAATCCTTGCCATTTTGAATGCTTTTTCTTTTGCTTTTATGCTGTCCTTGACTTCCCTCATCAGCCATGGATGCCTCATCCTCCTCTTAGCATGTTTCCTCCTCCTTGGGATGAATTTCTGTTGTGCCTCCCGAATAACTCTCAAAAACACCTGCCATTGCTGTTCCACTGTCTTCCCTGCTCGGCTCCCTTTCCAATCAACTCTGGCCAGCTCCTCCCTCATGTCTTTGTAGTTACCTTTATTTAACTGTAATACCGTTACATCTGACTCCAGCTTCTCCCTCTCTAACTGCAGGGTAGGAGGCTGAGGGGTGACCTTATAGAGGTCTATAAAATAATGAGGGGCATAGACGAGGTAGATAGTCAATATCTTTTCCCAAAGGTAGGGGAGTCTAAAACAAGAGGGCATAGGTTTAAGGTGACAGGGGAGAGATACAAAAGTATCCAGAGGGGCAATTTTTTCACACAGAGGGTGGTGAGTGTCTGGAACAAGCTGCCAGAGGTAGTAGTAGAGGCGGGTACAATTTTATCTTTTAAAAAGCATTTAGATAGTTACATGGGTACGATGGGTATAGAGGGATATGGGCCAAATGTGGGCAATTGGGATTAGCTTATGGGTTTTTTAAAAAATCACAGCATGGAGAAGTTGGGCCGAAGGGCCTGTTTCCATGCTGTAAACCTCTGTGACTCTATGACTCTAAATTCTATCATATTGTGGTCACTGCTCCCTAGGGGTTCCCTCATCAAGTCTGCCTCATTACACATCACCAAATCCAGAATAGCCTGTTCCCTAGTAGGCTCTGTCACAAGCTGCTCCAAAATACCATCTCATAGACATTCCACAAATTCCTTTTCTTGGGATCCATTACCTACCTAATTTTCCCAGTCCACCTGCATATTGAGGTCCCCCATGACTATTGCAATATTGCCTTTTTTATATGTTTTTTCTATCTCCTGTTTTATTTTCTGCCCCACATCCTGACTACTGCTAGGGGGTCTGTACATAACTCCCATCAGGATCATTTTACCTTAGCAATTCCTCAACTCTACCCAGAGAGTCTATGTCTTCTGATCCTATATCACTTCTTGCGATCGATTTAACTTCATTCCTTACTAACAATGCAACCCCGCTGCCTTTGCCCATCTGCCTGTCCTTCCAAGAGGAGAGGCTGTACTTGATTTGGTATTGGGAAATGAAACTGGGCAGGTGTCAGATCTCTCAGTGGGAGAGCATTTTGGAGATAGTGATCATAATTCTATCTCCTTTACAACAGCATTGGAGAGAGATAGGATCAGACAAGTTAGAAAAGTGTTTAATTGGAGTAAGGGGAATTATGAGGCTATCAGGCAGGAAATTGGAGGCTTAAATTGGAAAGAGGTTTTCTCAGGGAAATGTACGGAAGAAATGTGGCAAATTTTCAGGGAATATTTGTCTGAAGTTCTGCATAGCAACGTTCCAATGAGCCGGGGAAGTTATGGTCGGTTACAGGAACCGTGGTATACAAAGGTTGGAATGAATCTAGTCAAGAAGAAAAGAAAAGCTTACAAAAGGTTCAGGGAGCGAGGTAATGTTAGAGATCGAGAAGAGTTTACGGCTAATAGGAAGGATCTTAAGAAGGAAATTAGGAGAGCCAGAAGGGGGTCATGAGAAGGCCTTGGCAGGCAGGATTAAGGAAAACCCCAAGGCATTCTACAAGTATGTGAAGAGCAAGAGGATAAGACGTGAAAGAATAGGACCTATCAAGTGTGACGGTAGGAAAATTTGTATGGAACCGGAAGAAATAGCAGAGGTACTTAATGAATACTTTACTTCAGTATTCACTATGGAAAAGGATCTTGGTGGTTGTAGTGCAGACTTGCAGTGGACTGAAAAGCTTGAGTATGTAGATATTAAGAAAGAGGATGTGTTGGAGCTTTTGAAAAGCATCAAGTTAGATAAGTCGCTGGGACCGGCTGAGATGTATCCCAGGCTACTGTGGGAGGCGAGGGAGGAGATTGCTGAGCCTCTGGCGATGATCTTTGCGTCATCAATGGAGACGGGCGAGGTTCCAGAGGATTGGAGGATTGCGGATGCTGTTCCTTTATTCAAGAAAGGGAGTAGAGATAGCCCTGGAAATTATAGACCAGTGAGTCTAACCTCAGTGGTTGGTAAGTTATAGAATCATAGAAATCATAGAATCATAGAAACCCTACAGTACAGAAAGAGGCCATTTGGCCCATCGAGTCTGCACCGACCGCAATCCCACCCAGGCCCTACCCCCATATTCCTACATATTTTACCTGCTAATCCCTCTAATCTACGCATCCCAAGACACTAAGGGGCAATTTTCGCATGGCCAATCAACCTAACCCGCACATCTTTGGACTGTGGGAGGAAACCGGAGCACCCGGAGGAAACCCACGCAGACATGAGGAGAATGTGCAAACTCCACACAGACAGTGACCCAAGCCGGGAATCGAACCCAGGTCCCTGGAGCTGTGAAGCAGCAGTGCTAACCACTGTGCTACAGTGCCGCCCTATTGTTGATGGAGAAGTTGATGGAGAAGATCCTGAGAGGCAGGATTTATGAACATTTGGAGAGGTATAATATGATTAAGAATAGTCAGCATGGCTTTGTCAAAGGCAGATCATGCCTTACGAGCCTGATTGAATTTTTTGAGGATGTGACTAAACACTTTGATGAAGGAAGAGCAGTAGATGTCGTATATATGGACTTCAGCAAGGCATTTGATAAGGTGCCCCATGCAAGGCTTATTGAGAAAGTGAAGGGGCATGGGATCCAAGGGGACATTGCTTTGTGGATCCAGAACTGGCTTGCCCACAGAAGGCAAAGAGTGGTTATAGATGGGTCATATTCTGCATGGAGGTCGGTCACCAGTGGAGTGCCCCAGGGACCTGTTCTGGGACCCTTACTCTTTGTGATTTTTATAAATGACCTGGATGAGGAAGTGGAGGGATGGGTTGGTAAGTTTGCTGATGACACAAAGGTTGGAGGTGTTGTGGATAGTGTGGAGGGATGTCAGAAGTTGCAGCGAGACATTGATAGGATGCAAGACTGGGGGAGAAGTGGCAGATGGAGTTCAACCCAGATAAGTGTGAGGTGATTCATTTTGGCAGGTCAAATAGGATGGCAGAATATAATATTAATGGTAGGACTCTTGGCAAAGTGGAAGATCAGAAGGATCTTGGGGTCCAAGTTCATAGGACGCTCAAAGCAGCTGTGCTGGTTGAGGCTGTGGTTAAGAAGGCGTATGGTGTATTGGTCTTCATCAAGAGAGGAATTGAGTTTAGGAGTCGTGAGATAATGTTGCAGCTATATAAGACCCTGGTCAGACCACACTTGGAGTACTGTGCTCAGTTCTGGTCGCCTCATTACAGGAAGGATGTGGAAGCCATAGAAAGGGTGCAGAGGAGATTTACAAGGATGTTGCCTGGGTTGGGGAGCATGCCTTTTGAGGATAGGTTGAGTGAGCTCGGCCTTTTCTCCTTGGAGAGATGAAGGATGAGGGGTGACCTGATAGAGGTGTATAAGATGTTGAGAGGTATTGATCGAGTGGATAGAGGCTTTTTCCCAGGGCTGAAATGGTTGCCACAAGAGGACACAGGTTTAAGGTGCTGGGGAGTAGGTACAGAGGAGATGTAAGGGGTAAGTTTTTCACTCAGAGGGTGGTGGGTGCGTGGAATGGGCTGCCAGCAATGGTGGTGGAGGCGGATTCGCTAGGGTCTTTTAAGAGACTTTTAGATAAGTACATGGAACTTAGTAAGATAGAGGGTTATAGGTAAGCCTAGTAATCGCTAAGGTAGGGATATGTTCGGCACAACTTTGTGGGTTGAAGGGCCTGTATTGTGCTGTAGTTTTTCTATGTTTCTATGATTTTAGGACACATATCCTTGGATATTTAGATCCCAGCCCTGATTCCCTTGCAGCCATGTCTCTGTGATGCCCACAACATCGTTCTGTCCGATTTCAATGTGCGCAACAAGCTCATTTACCTTGTTCCATGTACTGCGGGCATTTAGATACAACACCCTCAGTCCTGCATTGACCACCTCCCTTCTCATACTTGTCACCTTTCTCGTTCTGCCTGAGGTTAGATTCTTGCCACCTTCTATACTCTCTGTTCTGTTCCATGGTCTGGAAACTTTACTAACCTCTCCTGAGCTCTCAACTCCATTAACCTGCACTTCTACCTTCTCCTTTAACTTTGATTTTCTAATTCTCCAAACAACTGAACCCTCCCCCCCACTATTTAGTTTAAAGCCCTATCTACAGCCCTAGTTATACGATTTGCCAGGACTCTGGTCCCAGCACGATTCAGATGAAGACCATCCCATTGGAACAGGTCCCCTCTTCCCCAATACTGGTGCCAATGTCCCATGAATTCAAACCCATTCCTCCCACATCAATCTTTGAGCCATGCATTTCCCTCCTTAATCTTATTGACCCTGTGCCAATTAGCTTTGTGGCTCAGGTAGTAATCCAGAGATTATTACCTTTTTGGTTCTGCTTTTTAATTTAGCTCCTAGCTGTTCGTACTCCCTTAGCAGAACCTTTGTTCCTGTTCTAGTTATGTCATTGGTACTTAAGTCGACCATGACAATTGGATCTTTACCCTCCCACTCCAAGTTCCTCTGCAGCCCAGATGAGATCCCCAAACCCGAGCACCATGCAGGCAACATAATCTTCGGGATTCTCGATCCTGGTCACAGAGTAGTGTCAATGCCCCGAACTATACTATCCCCAATTACGATGACATTTCTTTTTTTTCTCCCCCCACTTGAATGGCTCCCTGTACCAGGGTGCCATGGTCAGTTTTCTCATCCTCCCTGCAGTACCTGTTCCCACCTACACAGGGAGCAAAAATCTCAAACCTGTTGGACAAGTTCAGGGACTGAGGTGACTGCAACCCTACCTCCTGGACCCCTCTACCTGCCTCACTCGCAGCCGCACCCTCACCACTCCACCTGATGAAGGAGCAGCGCTCCAAAAGCTATTGGCATTTGCTACCAAATAAACCTGTTGGACTTTAACCTGGTGTTGTTAAAACTCTTACTGTGTTTACCCCAGTCCAACGCTGGCATCTCCACATCATGCCTACAGGGGAGGTCCCAGAGGATTGGAGAATAGCCAATGTTGTTCCTTTGTTTAAGAAGGGTAGCAAGAATAATCCAGGTAATTACAGGCCGGTGAGCCTTCCATCAGTGGTAGGGAAATTATTGGAGAGGATTCTTCGAGACAGGATTTATTCCCACTTGGAAATAAGTGGACGTATTAGTGAGAGGCAACATGGTTTTGTGAAGGGGAGATCGTGTCTCACGAACTTGATCGCGTTTTTCGAGGAAGTGACAAAGATGATTGATGAGGATAGGGTAGTGGATGTTGTCTACATGGACTTCAGTAAGGCCTTTGGCAAGGTCCCTCATGGCAGACTGGTGCAGAAGGTGAAGTCGCATGGGATCAGAGGTGGGCTGGCAAGGTGGATACAAAACTGGCTCGGTCAAATTGTCCTGTCTGGAGACAATACACATCTCTTTAGCCTGTCTTGATGCTCTCTCCACTCACATTGTTTGTATCTTAAAGACTTGATTAGCTGTAAGTATTCGCATTCCAACCATTATTCATGTAAATTGAGTTTGTGTCTTTATATGCCCTGTTTGTGAACAGAATTCCCACTCACCTGAGGAAGGGGCTTAAGGTTCCAAAAGCATGTGGCTTTTGCTACCAAATAAACCTGTTGGACTTTAACCTGGTGTTGTTAAACTTCATACCCGGTGGAAGGGTGCGTTTCTGAATGGAGGGCTGTGACAAGTGGTGTTCCTCAGGGACCTTTGCTGTTTGTAATATATATAAATGATTTGGAGGAAAATGTAACTGGATTGATTCGTAAGTTTGCGGACGACACAAAGGTTGGTGGATTTGAGAATAGCGTTGAGGACCATCAGAGAATTCAGCAGGATATAGATCAGTTGGAGACTTGGGCGGAAAGATGGCAGACGGAGTTTCATCCGGATAAATGTGAGGTAATGCATTTTGGAAGGTCTAATACAGATAGGAAATATACAGTAAATGGCAGAACCCTTAGGAGTATTGATAGGCAAAGGGATCTGGGTGTACAGGTACACAGGTCACTGAAAGTGGCAATGCAGGTGGAGAAGGTAGTCAAGAAGGCATATGGTATGCTTGCCTTCATCGGCCGGCGTATTGAGTTTAAAAATTGGCAAGTCATGTTGCAGCTTTATAGAACCTTAGTTAGGCCGCACTTGGATATAGTGTTCAATTCTGGTCGCCACACTACCAGAAGGATGTGGAGGCTTTGGAGAGGGTACTGAAAAGATTTACCAAGATGTTGCCTAGTATGGAGGGCATTAGATATGATGAGAGATTGGAGAAACTTGGTTTGTTCTCACTGGAAGACGGAGGTTGAGGGGCGACCTGATAGAAGTCTACAAGATTATGAGAAACATGGACAGAGTGGATAGTCAGAAGCTTTTTCCCAGGGTATAAACCTATTCCCAGTAGGGGGCATAGGTTTAAGGTGCGGGGAGCAAGGTTTAAACGTGATGTACGAGGCAGATATTTTACACAGAGAGTGGTGGGTGCCTGGAACTCGTTGCCGGGGAGGTAGTGGAAGCGGACACGGTAGTGACTTTTAAGGGGTGTCTTGACAAGTACATGAATGAGATGGGAATAGAGGGATATGTCCCCGGAAGGGTCAAGGGTTTTAGTTAAGTCGGGCAGCATGGTCGGTGCAGGCTTGGAGGGCCGAAGGGCCTGTTCCTATGCTGTAATTTTCTTTGTTCTTTACTGGCCGAATTCAAGGTATTTATCTCGGGGTGTGACTGCCTCCTGGAACACAGTGTCCAGGTATCTCTCCCCTTCTCTGATGTGTTGCAGCGTTCGAAGTTCAGAATCCAGCTCATCCACTCTGAGCCGGACTTCCTCAAGCAACTAACACTTACTACAGACATGCTCACTGGGAACCACAATGGGGTTCATCAGCTCCCACATCATGCACGAACAACACATCACCTGAACCTCAGTCTCCTTATTACCTCAGTCTCAATGCCTAACCAGTAATTTAAATGGGTTTTCAATTTAGTACAGCTCCCTGTTAACCAATCAAATCACAGCCCTCCTGTGATGTCAGTTTTAAGTTTTTTTAGTCCAAACTCACTGTCAGTTTCAGAGAATCAAGAGTAAACTTACTGACCAATCAGCACTCTCCCTTGTAGTCTCTGCTGCATGTTTCACCTAACTCTCTGTTTACACCCAACTCCAAAAGCACTCCTCTCAGCCAGGCAGCACTCACCGTGCAGTCAGGGCAGCACTCACCGTGCAGTCAGGGCAGCACTCACCGTGCAGTCAGGGCAGCACTCACCGTGCAGTCAGGGCAGCACTCTGAGGCTTCTGTTTTTATAGGCACAACTTACAAAGCCCTGGAACTGGTTTTAACTAGTCGTTGAGCAGCTCTTACATGCTTCCAGCCTGCCTGTGCTCTGGCAAGAATTCCCACACTCTGAGAAAACTTCTATACTCCAGGGAGAACTTCCATGCTCCTTGAGAATTTCCACACTCCAGGAAGAACTCCCACACTCCCGGGAGCACCCATGTACTCCAGGGAGAACTCCCACACTCCAGGGAGAATTTCCACACTCCGAGAAAACTCCCACATTCTGGGGAGAACTTCCATACTCCTGAAGAATTCCCACACTCCAGGAAGAACTCCCGCACTCTAGGGAGAATTCCCACAATCTGGGGAGAATTCCAACACTCAGGGAAGAACTCCCACGCTCTGGGGAGAACTCCCACACTCCGGGGAGAATCCCTACACTCTGGGGAGGATTCCCACACTCCAGGGTGAACTCCCGCAGTCTGGGGAGTACTCCCATATTCTGGGGAGAATTTCCACACTCTGGGGAGAATTCCCACCTTCCAGGAAGAACTTCCTCCCTCCGGAGAGAACTCCCACACTCTGGGGAGAATTCCCACATTCCAGGGAGTATTTCCATACTCCAGGGAAAGCTTCCATTCTCCAGGAAAAATTCCCACACTCCAGTGAGAATTCTCACACTCCGAGGAGAACTCCCATGCTCCAGGGAGATTTTCCACACTATGGGCGGAACTCCCACACTCTGGAGAGAACTCCAACGCTCCATGTGGAACTTCCACACTCCATGTGGAACTTCCACACTCTGGGGAGAATGCTTATACTCTGGGGAGAATTCCCACACTCTGGGAGAATGCCTGCGCTTTCATCACGTAACCTTTTAAATGGCCACATCACATGACCACCTGGTCTGCAGCTCCAAAGTCCATTTGTTCTCCAGCATGGATGTACCCACTCAGTTCGACATAAAAACCTTTTGAATTCCGAAGAAATCATAGAAACCCTACAGTGCAGAAGGAGGCCATTCGGCCCATCGAGTCTGCACCGACCACAATCCCATCCAGGCCCTACCCCCACATATTTTACCCGCTAATCCCTCTAACCTACACATCCCAGGACTCTAAGGGGCAATTTTTTTTTTTTAACCTGGCCAATCAACATAACCCGCACATCTTTGGACTGTGGGAGGAAACCAGAGCACCCGGAGGAAACCCACGCAGACACGAGGAGAATGTGCAAACTCCACACAGACAGTGACCCGAGCCGGGAATCAAACCCGGGACCCTGGAGCTGTGAAGCAGCAGTGCTAACCACTGTGCTACCGTGCCGCTATCGAACAATATTGCACAATGTTCACCATTCTTACTACTCAACTTAGGCCTGTTTCCTTCCACAGACATCTCTCCAGGAGTAATTAACAATTTCTGTCTGTCCCTATGACTATCATCCCATTCCCAGCAACACTTGACCAAGTCGCTATTTTGATTGACAGATGTCCAATAGCTTAATTTCTTATGTTAATTGCCCTTTAAGGAGTAACCCTGCAGACATTACCCAGTCCAACTATATGTGACTCCAGTTCCACCCTTAACTGCCCTCTGAGATAGCCTAGCAAGCCACTCGGTCAGATCCGCAATAACTGCTAGCTCTGCCAGCGATGACCACATCCTGAAACCAATCGCTGTAAAATACTGAATGGAAAAAAAGAGTCATACATTTATATAGCACCTTTTATAACCTCAGGACATCCCAAATTGCTTTACAGCCAGTGAAATACTTTTGAAATGAAGTCACTGTTGCAATGTAGGAAATGTGGCAGCAAGATTCTAGGTGAATACCTAGCTCATCTGTTTGTGGTGATGTGGGTGGAGGGATAATGCTTGGTCAGATCATCAGGAAGAATTGCCTTGTTCATCTTCGACGGTGCTGTTAGTTCCCTTAAACTAACTGAGAGGATATGATCAGATACATGAAGAAGCACAGGAAGAGAAGAATGCAGATGAAGGCACCAACCACTAAAGGAATTACTCCCCCAAAAAATCAGCCTGGGACCCTGAGCTTCACATCCCCGATCAGACTGAATGATTGCTGAATTTACCCAGCCATTTCTGTTGTTATTTATTATTGCCTCACAGATTCTGGCTTTGGGTGTCTGTGTGGAGTTTGCACATTCTCCCTGTGTCTGCGTGGGTTTCCTCCGGATGCTCCGGTTTCCTCCCACAGTCCAAAGATGTGCAGGTTATGTTGATTGGCCATGCTAAATAACCCCTTAGTGTCCAAAGATGGGTAGGTTTGGGGGATTGGCAATGGTAAATGTAAAGGGTTATAGGGATAGGACAGAGGGAAGGGCCTGCGCAAGATATTCTTTTGGATAGTCGGTGCAGACTCAAAGAACAAAGAACAATACAGCACAGGAACAGGCCCTTCGGCCCTCCAAGCCCGCGCCGCTCCCTGGTCCAAACTAGACCATTCTTTTGTATCCCTCCATTCCCACTCCGTTCATGTGGCTATCTAGATAAGTCTTAAACGTTCCCAGTGTGTCCGCCTCCACCACCTTGCCCGGCAGCACATTCCAGGCCTCCACCACCCTCTGTGTAAAATACGCCCTTCTGATATCCGTGTTAAACCTCCCCCCCCTCACCTTGAACCTCTGACCCCTCGTGAACGTCACCACCGACCTGGGAAAAAGCTTCCCACCGTTCACCCTATCTATGCCTTTCATAATTTTATACACCTCTATTAGGTCACCCCTCATCCTCCGTCTTTCCAGTGAGAACAACCCCAGTTTACCCAATCTCTCCTCATAACTAAGCCCTTCCATACCAGGCAACATCCTGGTAAACCTCCTCTGCACTCTCTCTAAAGACTCCACGTCCTTCTGGTAGTGTGGTGACCAGAACTGGGCGCAGTATTCCAAATGCGTCCGAACCAATGTTCTATACAACTGCAACATCAGACCCCAACTTTTATACTCTATGCCTCGTCCTATAAAGGCAAGCATGCCATATGCTTTATTCACTACCTTCTCCACCTGTGACGCCACCTTCAAGGATCTGTGGACTTGCACACCCAGGTCCCTCTGCGTATCTACACCCTTTATGGTTCTGCCATTTATTGTATAGCTCCCCCCTACGTTAGTTCTACCAAAATGCATCACTTCGCATTGATCTGGATTGAACTCCATCTGCCATTACTTTGCCCAAATTTCCAGCCTATCTATATCCTTCTGTAGCCTCTGACAATGTTCCTCACTATCTGCAAGTCCAGCCATTTTTGTGTAGTCCGCAAACTTACTGATCACCCCAGTTACACCTTCTTCCAGATCGTTTATATAAATCACAAACAGCAGAGGTCCCAATATAGAGCCCTGCGGAACACCACTAGTCACAGGCATCCAGCCGGAAAAAGACCCTTCCACTACCACCCTCTGTCTTCTGTGACCAAGCCAGTTCTCCACCCATCTAGCCACCTCCCCCTTTATCCCAGGAGATCTAACCTTTTGCACCAACCTACCATGAGGGACTTTGTCAAACGTTTTACTAAGGTCCATATAGACGACATCCACGGCCCTTCCCTCGTCAACCATTCTAGTCACTTCTTCAAAAAACTCCACCAAGTTAGTGAGGCATGACCTCCCTCTCACAAAACCATGCTGACTATCGTTAATGAGTTTATTCCTTTCTAAATGCGCATACATCCTATCTCTAAGAATCCTCTCCAACAACTTCCCTACCACAGACGTCAAGCTCACCGGCCTATAATATCCCGGGTTATCCTTCCTACCCTTCTTAAATAATGGGACCACATTAGCTATCCTCCAGTCCTCTGGGACCTCACCTGTGTCCAGTGACGAGACAAAGACTCGATGGACTGAGTGGCCTCTTTCTGCACTGTAGGGATTCTAGGGTTCTATGGTTAAGTATGATTTCTTGGTCTGGTTAATTGCCAATGATGACATTTTTAACTAGAATTTATTTGAAAAGATGGTTCGCTTTATCTGTGGCTGAACATCACTGGGTCAAAAACCCCGCAGTCTAAATTCTTACTTGCCCATCTCTTGCAGCTCCAATATTTGATGTATCTGTGAAACTAAGAATTACATCCCATCACCAGTGTGATCTCAAGATAGTTATGGATGAGGAAGGCCAATCAGCCCATCCCATCTTAGGGAACCTACACTTTCCCCATCACAGTAACCATTTCCTTCCAAATTCTTTTACCTAAGGCCATTCAAATGAAAAAGGACCTTCCCTTTTGCCAGTTTGACAAGATTAAACTTTGTTTCAAAGCTGAAAGGTCCATGGGCAGGATCAGCACCGGAGGCAGGCAGGGCTCGAAAGTACCAGCACTTACTCCATTCCTGGTGTCAGCCATTTTGATGGAGGCGGGCAACCAAAGAAGCTGAAGAGCCTTGCTAAAGGTGGACAATGGATGCCGAAAGGGATTCTCCAGTCCATCTACAGTTTCCCGATGAGGTGGGCACCCAGCAACAGGCCATGGTGCCAGAGTTTCAAATCCGGCCTGCAGGTCCTCCCTCCCTGCTTGGGCGTGTCAGGACTCCCTCTTTTTCCCCTCCCCCACTGTGGTGGGCCAGCTGCTTCGTGCATTTTTAACTTGCTGAGATGCACTCTCTTGTTGAAGCACCCTCTCCGTTAATCATTGCAGCCGAGCGCTCCTCTGAAGCTGAAAGGCCATTGACTGACCCTCCAGATTTGAGAGCCTATCCAGCACCTTTAATTGGACAGCAAACCAATCCCCATGCCTAATTTAAGGTGCACCCCAGTTAAAATTCTAAAGAGTGACTGTTTCCTCCCTGGAAGTGTGTTCAGGAACTGGAAAGAACAAAACATCATTGATATGAACAGAAGTCACAGGAATGAGGGTAGGGGAAATTATTTCATGGCACTTATCCTGAAATCAGCTGTTTATCACACAAGTGTGCCAACGTGAAACTATCTCACCCTCTGTGTCTATGGTTTATTTTCCTGCTGTATGTGTATCTGTATGGGAGTCTGATGCATATGATGAAAACAATCCTGCAAACAAAGGTGTTCTATTTGAATCAAAGTTAAGGCAACACTGCTGATTAGAATGTCAGACAAGAAAACAACCTAATCAGATTTGGTCTGAGGTTTTTTTATACCCGGGACCAATCAATATCAAACTTAAGAGAAGGTTGAATAACCTGACTCCATTTTTATTTGCTGAATATTTCTGTACCAATATTAAATATTCCAAAAACGTCCTGCAGAAACAATTGCTTTCAATTGCGGAGCCTCTAATCGGAATCTCCCTCGCAACTCGGAACCCTGTCACTGGTCAGCTGTCTGTCATTAGTGACAGACAGCATGGTTTTGTAAGAGGGAGGTCGTGCCTTACAAATTTGGTGGAGTTTTTTGAGGAAGTGACAAACACGGTTGACGAAGGAAGGGCCGTGGATGTCGTCTATATGGATTTCATTAAGGCATTTGACAAAGTCCCACATGGCAGGTTGGTTAAGAAGGTTAAGGCTCATGGGATACAAGGAGAGGTGGCTAGATGGGTAGAAAACTGGCTTGGCCACAGGAGACAGAGGGTAGCAGTCAAAGGGTCTTTTTCCGGCTGGAGCAGTGATGTTCCGCAGGGCTCTCTACTGGGACCTCTGCTATTTGTGATATATATAAATGATTTGGAAGAAGGTGTAACTGGTGTTATCAGCAAGTTTGTGGATGACACGAAGATGGCTGGACTTGCGGATAGCGATGAACATTGTCGGACAATACAGCAGGATATAGATAGGCTGGAAAATTGGGTGGAGAAATGGCAGATGGAATTTAATCCAGATAAATGCGAAGTGATGCATTTTGGAAGAACTAATGTAGGGGGGAGTTATACAATAAATGGCAGAGCCATCAAGAGTATAGAAACACAGAGGGACCTAGGTGTGCAAGTCCACAAATCCTTGAAGGTGGCAGCACCGGTGGAGAAGGTGGTGAAGAAGGCATATGGTATGCTTGCCTTTATAGGACGGGGTATAGAGTATAAAAGCTGGAGTCTGATGTTGCAGCTGTATAGAACGCTGGTTAGGCCACATTTGGAGTACTGCGTCCAGTTCTGGTCGCCGCACTACCAGAAGGACGGGGAGGCTTTAGAGAGAGTGCAGAGAAGGTTTACCAGGATGTTGCCTGGTATGGAGGGTCTTAGCTATGAGGAGAGATTGGGTAAACTGGGCTTGTTCTCCCTGGAAAGATGGAGAATGAGGGGAGACCTAATAGAGGTGTACAAAATTATGAAGGGTATAGATAGGGTGAACAGTGGGAAGCTTTTTCCCAGGTCGGAGGTGACGATCACGAGGGGTCACGGGCTCAAGGTGAGTGGGGCGAGATATAACTCAGATATCAGAGGGACGTTTTTTACACAGAGAGTGGTGGGGGCCTGGAATGCGCTGCCAAGTAGGGTGGTGGAGGCAGACACGCTGGCATCGTTTAAGACTTACCTGGATAGTCACATGAGCAGTCTGGGAATGGAGGGATACAAACGAATGGTCTAGTTGGACCAAGGAGCAGCACAGGCTTGGAGGGCTGAAGGGCATGTTTCCTGTGCTGTACCATTCTTTGTTCTTTGTAGCTCCTGGCCAGAATTCTCCAACCTCACCCGTCCTCCAGTCCTGCTGCTGTGAATGAAA
Source organism: Mustelus asterias (assembly GCF_964213995.1). Lineage (NCBI taxonomy): Eukaryota > Metazoa > Chordata > Chondrichthyes > Carcharhiniformes > Triakidae > Mustelus > Mustelus asterias. The sequence goes on along the minus strand of NC_135820.1, from coordinate 25,088,372 downwards.
GTTTGGCTGAGCCCCAAATTCTCTGTTCTCGCTGGCAGCAGCAGTGAGTGCGAGACTGGTGAATTCCAGCCTCTGTCTTAACCTTCTTTCTGCATTGCTGGCTTTGCTACTTTCCTTTCGGTATTAAAACAAGACAAAACTGCTCAAGCGCTATATCATACATTAGGCAATTGATAATCATTTTTTAAAATGACAGCATTCCAAAATGCACCATTTCATTTCTCCAGAGGGATTTCCAAGCTGGCATTCTATTCATTGGGCTAAATCAATGTTTCTCAAATGTTTGAGTTGAAGAATCTTTTCCAAATGGATTACTAATCACAAACTTCACCCTAACCATCTAAATTATACATAATGCTATAGAAAACAATGAGCGTCAGAACAGGTCATCTGAAACGTTGGCCGGAATTCTCCGGCCAGTCACATTGGTGGGATTCTCTGGCCCCACCAGCACCACACCCCCTTCAGTAAGTTTCCCAGTGGTGTGGGGTGGTTTTAGTGGGAATTCCCATCAACAGCAGTGAGACCAGAAGATCCCTCCACCAGCGAATGGCGTGCCACCTCCCGTCACCGAGAAAAACACTGAGGGGAGGCCAGAGAATTGTGTCTGTTAACTCTGTTTCCCTCTCCACAGAGACTATCTGACCTGCCAAGTTTTTCCAGGATTTTCTGTTGGTTTTTCAGTGTTCCAGCATTCACAGTAATTTGCTTGCTGACGTACGGATGTTTCTTCACAGATTGCTCCCGAGTATAGTAAGCCTCGTGCCACTTTCAGACTCCTCCATTCTCATTCCCCTCCTGGATGAGACAGCCAAGGCTACACTGCACTGCGCATATGATGGCCAAACTCCACTCGCAAGTTCGCCTCTGGCTGCCCACGTTTCCCACCTGTAAGACCAGTCCCACGAGGTGAGTACACCCCACGTTATCCTGTTGAGCTGCTGGAAAATGTCTAAGTGACCCTGTGTGTCCACGTGTCCCAAACCGAGAACCATTTACCTGAATAGTTTATTCCATATCTAATTTCTTATTGTTGTTGTGCAGTAACTGGCATGTCCCACCACCAACATCTCTTACACTTTTCCTCCACTCATTTAGATAACATTTTAAAAGAAAAATATGTGTCACTCTTTTTTTCTCTTTTTGTTTGCAACACTTTGTACTCATTCTTGGTGAATTTTATTTGCCAATCAGCCACCCACCTAAAGATAGTATTCATCTCATTTTGTAGATCATTGTTCGCCTCTTCAGACGCGTCTACTCCATCATATCTTGTTAACCATTCAGTGCGTGGTTGGAATAAAATGCAAAAACATGCAGCTGCTCTTTCAACTTGTCCAGACAAATTGCTAGTGACTAGGCTGCTGATTACTTTATACTTTGTGGACTGATATCAGAAAATTCTTGTGTTGATTGAATGGGGTCAACCCCTGCTATGTTTAGTCATTGACACAAGAACAATGATTGCGTCACTATTCACCAAATAAATTTGTTTTTATTACTTTTCTATAATCATGTATATTTCTAGATATACAGTGCCTACTACTCTTGATTTTTCTTTATGGGGGTTCATATATATCTGGAGACAGGGAGCTAGAGGGGGTATGCTCACTCTAATACTACATGCACCTCCAGGATCTCTGTGTTAGAGACAATTGTTGACAATCCTGACCTGTGCCGGCTGACTGTTTGGAAGGGCATTGGAAGAGGCAGAGGGAAAGGGAAAGCTCAACTGGCTGAGAAAAGGGCCCAGAGAAAACAGAGACCAGTGGATCGTGCAACTTCCAAGCCCCCTGCTTTCCGCTGCAGCAAGTGTGGCAGAGACCGCCAGGCTGGAATGTGGCTCCTGGACTATACTAAGCAAGATTTAACACACAGTTAACCACCAAAGTACAAACCATTGCCAAACAAGATGGGAAGCTCCCAAAGAACATGCATCTATAACATCGACAGGGTGTATTACAATTCCTATTTTCTTCCCTTACCTTGTGGTGCACTAGGGCGGCACGGTAGCACAGTGGTTAGCACTGCTGCTTCACAGCTCCAGGGTCCCGGGTTCGATTCCCGGCTTGGGTCACTGTCTGTGTGGAGTTTGCACATTCTCCTTGTGTCTGCGTGGGTTTCCTCCGGGTGCTCCGGTTTCCTCCCACAGTCCAAAGATGTGCGGGTTAGGTTGATTGGCCAGGTTAAAAATTGCCCCTTAGAGTTCTGAGATGCGTAGGTTAGAGGGATTAGCGGGTAAATATGCGGGTGTAGGGCCTGGGTGGGATTGTGGTCGGTGCAGACTCGATGGGCCGAATGGCCTCCTTCTGCACTGTAGGGTTTCTATGCAGTCATTTTGTGCAGGCTGTTCATCCCTGCCACCAGGTTATGTATATATGTTGCATCATTTTTATTTTATAATTTTGAAAATAAAGGAAAGTAACAACACATGTGACCTCCTTGTCAAGTTACCACATCTTTTTTTGACAAGGATTTAAAAAAATTGAGCTTCTGATTTGCCTCGTGAGTGGTGGTTCAGCAAAGCTTCAAGGGCTCTGACCATCGGCTGTGAGAGTACACCGACAAAAGACAAGTCAGCGGTGGCATGGTTATGTTCAGGACTATCGGTGAATTTATGGAGAGAACAGGGGACTGGATTGAATATGTAGAAACAATGGAACACTTTTTCTTGGCAAATGGATTTGCAGGTGATGCTAAAATGTGCCCAATTCTCCTGAATGTGGCTGGGGTGAAAACTTACAAGTTACTGAGGGATATAGCACCACCACGGAAACCAGGGGACATTTCATTTACAGATCTGGGTGCACTCATTCAGAATCACCACAATCCTGAGCCCTCAGTGATTGTCCAGCAGTTTAAACTTCATAGTTATTCATAAGGCAGGGATAGTTTGCAAATAACTTTGTTGCTGAATTGCATCAACTCTCTGAACACTGTGAGTTTGGGGCAGTGTTGGAGGACATGCTCCATGATAGATTAGTTTGTGGCATTAACAAGGACAGAATACAGCACCATTTGCTGGGAGAAGACATACCGAACACAAGCCACTGATGGGTCCATTCAGTGAATCTAAGTTCATTCCTCCCATGGGCTCAATGACAATATAGGCCTGGGCTCTCACATTATCAGCTTCCCAGTTTAACATTGTGTACAGGGCAGGAAAGGACAATGCAAACACAAACTCATCTGTATATGGCATGCTTGCCTTTATAGGACGGGGCATAGAGTATAAAAGTTGGGGTCTGATGTTGCAGATGTATAGAACGTTGGTTCGGCCGCATTTGGAATACTGCGTCCAGTTCTGGTCGTCACACTACCAGAAGGACGTGGAGGCCTTGGAGAGAGTACAGAGGAGGTTTACCAGGATGTTGCCTGGTATGGAGGGGCTTAGTTATGAGGAGAGATTGGGTAAACTGGGGTTGTTCTCCCTGGAAAGACGGAGGATGAGGGGAGACTTAATAGAGGTGTATAAAATTATGAAAGGTATAGATAGGGTGAACGGTGGGAAGCTTTTCCCCAGGTCGGTGGTGACGTTCACGAGGGGTCATAGGTTCAAGGTGAAGGGAGGGAAGGTTAACACAGATATCAGAAGGGCATATTTTACACAGAGGGTGGTGGGGGCCTGGAATGCGCTGCCAGGCAAGGTGGTGGAGGCGGACACACTGGGAACGTTTAAGACTTATCTAGATAGCCACATGAACGGAGTGGGACTGGAGGGATACAAAAGAATGGTCTAGTTTGGACCAGGGAGCGGCGCGGGCTTGGAGGGCCGAAGGGCCTGTTCCTGTGCTGTATTGTTCTTTGTTCCCTTTATTGGACATGTCCACCAAGACATTATTTCCTCCAGAGGCAATTTTCTTGCTTGAAAAACTTTCAAGTTGTCCTGTGAATGCAAAACCGATCAAACAGTGGACGGACTGGGATCCTGTTCAATCCCAGGTGAAGAGATTCCTGAAATAGGATTGGCCTACAGTAATAGGGGATGATGAATTGAGACCATATGCAAAATGGAAAGATGAACTGAGTGTACATGGTGATTGCATTCTTTGGGGTCCAGAGAGTGATTGTTCCACCCCCTGGTCATTCAGAAGTCTTGGATGAAGTTCATGAGACACATCCTGGTGCCTCCTGAATAAAGGTCATATGTTTGATGGACTAACATGAATCTGGACTTGGAGAACAAGGTGAAATCTGCGTGTCAGATCTAGTAGAAGATTTGCATTAGCATCCATGGGAGTAGTCTGACTGGCCCTGGACTAAACTTCATGTGGACTTTGCAGGGCCTTTCATAGTCATATGTTTCAAGTCATTGTGGACGAGCATTCTGAGTGGTTAGAAGTACACATCACGAGCAACATCACAGCTCCCATTATGACAGAGAAACAACTTGGATTACTGGATTTCCTTGTCTCTGATAACAGTACAATGTTTATTCGTGACTTGTTCCAGAAGTTCATACAGAGAAATGGGAAACACTATGTGTAGACTGGTCCTTTTCATCCAGCTTCAAATGGTTTAGCACAGCAAGCTGTACAAACACTGAAGGAAGGACTGAAAAGGATGGCATAGAGTCATAGAGATTTACAGCATGGAAACAGGCCCTTCGGCCCAACTTGTCCATGCCACCCTTTTTTTTAAACCCCGAAGCTAGTCCCAATTGCCCGCATTTGGCCCATAATCCCTCTATCCCTATCCCACTCACCACCCTGTGTGTGAAAAAAGTGCCCCTCTGGACACTTTTGTATCTCTCCCCTCTCACCTTGTGAAACATGTGGCATGTGGAACCCTTGGAACCAAGCTCTCACCGTTCTTGTTTCTGTATTGCGTCATGTTAAAAACAGCAACAGGACTCTCACCAGCTGAAATGCTGATGGGCAGGAAGCCAAAGTTTCACCTGGATCAGTTGCACCCAGATGTTAAAGCGAGAGTGGGAAGGAGACACGGAAAGCAGGAGAGATGTGATTACCAGGCTAAGGAGAGACTTTCAACCCAAATGGCTGTGTCTATGTAAGGAATTTTGGCAGTAATCACTGCTGGCTGTCTGGAGTCATTCTCAACCACAATAGTCCAGTATCTTTAGTGGTGAAACAGACTGATGACAGAGTCATCCGCAGACAGTAGGATCACATTCGCCTGCACCAAGATTCTGACAGAACCAGGGTTCCAGACCACACGCAGAAGGAAATGTTGCTGTGGAAACTCAACAGGAAGTGGTCCCTGATGTACAGGGGCATCCAGTGGTCTCTGATCCAGGAGAGGATGAGGGACATCCATTCAGAGACACCTGACCCACTCCTGTGTCCACAAGACCCACTACACTGGGACCAGCCTCACCAGAGTCTATGGAGTCACTAGTTGTACTGTGCAGGTCACAGTGCAGTCACAAAACTCCATAAAAGGATAGTTGAGACATGAGTTTCATTATGTGTTAATGTTTAATTTGAAATTTTGGTTGTTTCCATTGTTTTTCAGTCGCACAGTTTTTAAAGCTCTGATGAAGAGTCATCCAGACTCGAAACGCTAGCTCTGTTCTCTCTCCACAGATACTGTCAGACCTGCTGAGATTTTCAGGCATTTTCTGTTTTTGTTTCAGATTCCAGCATCTGCAGTAATTTGTTTTTATCTCAGGTTTTAAGACTGCTGTTACTTACCTTTTCTTTCAGAGGAATTTAAATTAAGGGGGGAGAAGTGTTATAGTGTGTACACGAAGCAATTTCATATTGAATATTGTAATAACTAGAGATGACTTGATGTGGCAAACAATTAACTAAAGGGTTTGTTGATAAGAAGAACAATATACACAAAGGGTTTAACAGCACAATTAATACATGTCTACTCCTAACAACTCCCTGACTCCAACTGAAACCCTCCAGCCCCGGGAATGCTCGCCCTCGCACCCGATTGGCTCAGGTTAGTGGCTCGTGTTTCATTGGCTCAGGCCTGGTCACATGGCCTGCAAAGCATGCCCCTTAAAAGGGCCACACTACCACAAATATTTATGCCGATGTCATCAGTAAGTGCAGTGACATCATTGGTAAGCACAGGCTATTGGTGCGGCTGTTGAGTAGCCTTGCGGGCTGGCTCTGTTTGATCCTGCCACCATGTTATGTGTATATGCTGCACCATTTTTATTTTATAGTTTTGAAAATAAAGGAGATTAAGTATTACAATAGGTGCAACCTCCTTGCCAAGTTACCACAACTAGTAATTCCCAGAGTAGGTCGCTTGTCTGTCACCAGGAGTTTATAACTTGAGGGACATCACTCCACATCAAGTGTGGCTAACCAGGAGTCAGTCTCTCTCTCTCTCTCACTGCCAGTCATTGGCATGTTTCGAAGGATTTACACATTGACACTCAACCTGTTTGACCACATTATGAGCGCATCTTCCTTGGTCACCTTCCCATCAAGTCCTGGTGTGAGACTCGAACCTGGAGTGTCTGGCTCAGAGGCACAGATGCTACCCACTGTGCCATACAACCTCCATACAGGATATATTGGTCCCTATTATATCCACAACAAAGGCTATTCCCTCTGATGTATTTATGTTTGGCTGCACAATGAAAAAACAAGATTCAATTATTTTATACACGACTAGATGATCTCATTCAAATGCAGTCTTAGGCTGAAACAAGGTTAGAGGGCAGGGGTTAAAGGTCTGAGGTGCATTTCTGGTTCATTTCCCATTTGCAACCATTATTAAGTCTTTGCTTTTACATAACACTCATATTTGATGTTAATGGCAACATTTACAGCAATTTATGAAGCCAGACATGGATTGGATGGAGAATGACGGTGCAGACAATTCCAATTGCAGTGTAATTACAATGTGACAGGTTTACATAAGCCATGTCCATTGTAAATGTTGACACAGAAATTTATAATAGGAAAATGACCACAAAGATTGAGAGAACTTGACAGCAAGATTTGTCACAGAGAATGCATGGAGGCATTGATTTTTAAATATATTATAAACATACAAGGTATACAATTCAATGTTGTTTATAATAGTTTTGCCATTCAGTCTTATATTCACAGCATATACACTTCAACAATGTATCTGCATAATATAATATTCAATGCTATTATACTGGATGTGATTTTCAGTGATATACAAGTATACAGATGGTAGTCAATGTTAAATATGAAATTCTTCAAAGTTTATTTATTAGTGTCACAAGTAGGCTTACATTAACACTGCAATGAAGTTACTGTGAAAATCCCCTTGTCAGGGAGAATTTAGCATGGCCAATGCACCTAGCAAGCACATCTTTTGGACCGTGGGAGGAAACCGGAGCATCCGGAGGAAATTCACACAGACACAGGGAGAACGTGCAGACTCTGCACAGACAATGACCCGAGCCGGGAATTGGACCCAAGTCCCTGGCGCTGTGAGACAGCAGTGCTAACTGTGCCACTGTTCCACCCTATTCGACACTATCTCAGGAGTGTGCGATATTTAATATTTGAAATAGGCCCGAATTCTGCAACTTCATCCTTGGCTGGGATTATCTAGTCCCACTGCTATGAATGAATATTTGGCTGAGTGCCAAATTCTCATTTCTCGCTGGTCGCGGTAGCAGGGTGTGCAAGGCCAGAGAATTCCGGCCATGATGTGTGATTATACAGTATTATATATCAGGTGTGATACTTACTGTTTTTATATAATTTATCACATTCAGTGTTATTTGAAAATGGCGATGAGGTAGCCTTATTGTTTCAATATACTACTAAATTATGATCAAATTCAAGGTTCGATTTTTATCTATAGATCACTGAAGGTTGCCACTCAAGTGGATAGAGCTGTGAAGAAGGCCTATAGTGTGTTAGCGCTTATTAACAGGGGGTTTGAGTTTAAGAGCCGTGGGGTTATGCTGCAACTGTACAGGACCTTGGTGAGACCACATTTGGAATATTGTGTGCAGTTCTGGTCACCTCACTATAAGAAGGATGTGGAAGCATTGGAAAGAGTGCAAAGGAGATTTACCAGGATGCTGCCTGATTTGGAGGGTAGGTCTTATGAGGAAAGGTTGAGGGAACTAGGGCTTTTCTCTTTAGAGCGGAGGAGGATGAGAGGCGACTTAATAGAGGTTTATAAGATGATGAGGGGGATAGATAGAGTGGATGTTCAGAGACTATTTCCTCGGGTGGATGTAGCTGTTACTAGGGGGCATAACTATAAGGTTCATGGTGGGAGATATAGGAGGGATGTCCAATGTAGGTTCTTTACTCAGAGAGTGGTTGGGGTGTGGAATGGACTGCCTGCTGTGATAGTGGAGTCGGACACTTTAGGAACTTTCAAGCGGTTACTGGATAGGCACATGGAGCACACCAGAATGATAGGGAGTGGGATAGCTTGATCTTGGTTTCAGACAAAGCTCGGCACAACATCGAGGGCCGAAGGGCCTGTACTGTGCTGTACTGTTCTATGTTCTATGAAAAGGGGCATCATCACATGGTCATTAAGATTCTCAATTTTGGTAGCATAGAAGTCTAATATTGCTGAAAAGAGACATGTTGTCGAAGCTTTGTGTCTTGAACTCATCAGATCAAATGCAAGAATATCAATGTAAGGAGAAAAAATGGGTGCAATTCTCCAAAATATTTCTATGTGTGTTTGCCAGCAGGAAACACACTCGATTCCCGCTAGGTGGGTCAGTGCAATTCCGATTGCAACTTTTTAGAGGTGTGTGATTTGCACCATGAAAAAGATAATTGATGATGGAAGGGCTGTAGTTTATATGGCTTTTAGTAAGGCGTTTGACAGGGTCCAACATGGCAGATTGGTACAAAAACTAAAATCACATGAGATTCGGGGTGGGCTGGCTAGATGGTTACAGAACTGGCTTGGTCATAGAATAAGATTTTAAGATTTGATTACCTGTAAAGACTCACATTCCAACCATTATTTTGTAAATTGAGTTTGTGTCTTTATATGCCCTGTTTGTGAACAGAACTCCCACTCACCTGATGAAGGGGCAGCGCTCCGAAAGCTAGCGGCTTGTGCTACCAAATAAACCTGTTGGACTTTAACCTGGTGTGATGAGACTTCTTATTGTGTTTACCCCAGTCCAATGCCGGCATCTCCACATCTTGGTCATAGAAGACAGAGAGTAGCGGTGGAAGAGTGTTTTTCGGAATGGGGATTTGTAGCTCGTGGTGTTCTGCAGTGATCAGTGCTGGGACCTCTTATTTGTAGAATATATAAATGATCTGGAGGAAAATATGGGTTGTCTGATTTGTAAGTTTGCTGATGACAAGAAGACTGGTGGTGTTGCTGATAGTACCAGGGATTGTCAGAGGATACAACAGGATATAGAAAGATTGGAGACTTGGGCACAGAAATGGCCGATGGAGGTTAATCCGGACAAATGCGAGATGATTCATTTTGGAGGATCAAATTGAGGTCCAAATTATACTGTCAATGGCAGAACCCTTAGGAACATTAACACACAGAGGGATCTGGACGCACAGGTCCACAGTTCCCTAAAAGTGGCAATACAGGTGGCCAAGGTGATTAAGAAGGCATATGGCATGCTTGCCTTCATTGACTGGGGCATTGAGTACAAGAATTGGCAAATCATGTTGCAACTATATAAAACCTTGGTTAGGATGCATTTGGAGTGTTGCGTGCAGTTCTGGTTGCCACACTACCAGAAAGACGTGGAAGCTTTGGAGAGAGTGCAAAGAAGGTTTACCAGGGTGTTGCCTGGTCTCGAGGGTTTGGCTATGAGGAGAGGTTGAATAAACTATGATTGTTTTCACTGGAGAGACGGAGGCTGAGGAGAGACCTACAAAATTATGAGAGGCATAGACAGGGTGAATAGTCAAAGGCTTTTTCCAAGGGTGGAAGTGTTAATTACAAGACGGCACCTTACAAGGTGAGAGGGGGAAAGTTTAAGAGAGATGCACAGGAGAACTTTTTCACGCAGTGAGTGGTGGGTATCTGGAATGCGCTGCCAGAGGAGATGATGGAAGCAGGCACATTAGCAACATTTAAGAGGCATCTGGATGGGTACTTGAATAGGGAGGATGAATAGGATGAACTGAGTAAGGGCAGAAGGTTTTTTTTTAGTTTAGGTAGGGCATCATGATCGGCATGGGCTGGAAGGGCTGAAGGGCCTTTTCCTGAGCTGTACTTTTTTTTGTTTGTTCTTTCAAAGAGATATGCGGGACCTAAAGACATGGGCAAGGCCAGCTCCTCAGAGAATGAGATGCCATTTTTAAAGGGCACCCCGATCTCAGAATATCGCTACCCAATCCACTCCACTCGCTGCTGCAGACCACCCCCCCCCCCCCCCCCCCCAACAATTGTCAGCTTCAGGCTCCCCTCAATTGCCAGTACCAACCCCCCCTCCCCCTACAAATCAGTGACACCCTGCTATGGGGTCACCAAAAGTTCCCTCCTCAAGCCCCCTCTCAGGCTACCCTTCAGTCTTCACCCCTTGGCAGTGCCAACCTGGCACATTGGCAGTACCAGATTGGTACCACTAGGGGGCAGCACCAGGAGGAAGAGCCATGTCCCTGACCACCCGGAGGCTACAATGGCCTCTGAGCCCCCAGTATGGAGACCAGTAGTGATTCCTGTTGGCTTCCCGTTGCATCGGCAAGGAAGTGAATTCTGGGAGCTGGGTGAATCCAGCTTAAAACAGAACCTGCATATTTAAATGAAGATTTAATTACTAGGCATGAACCAGATTACATTGCTGGCCAGTGCAAATCACATTATGGCCTCTCTCGCGAGAGTCTCTGGCCATATCAGAATTTGGGCCTGCATGAGTGGGGCCAGAAAATCGCCTCCAATAACTATACTGCATGAGAAGAGGATGCTGATTGGATAGCAAATGGACTCTGATTGCTGGAGGCGTTGCCATGGAGAATGCACCAATTAATGATGACTGGCTGCAATATTCTAGATTTTGATAAGGTGAATTGAAAATTCGACTGACCACAGCAAATTGTTTAAAACGCTGATAAAACTAAATGTTTAGTTTAATACAGACTGGTATATTCCCGCAATGGGGTTTAAACAAAACAGCCATGGGTCGGCAGAAGAGGAGAGAGACTCATAAAGAAAACAATGCCCAGAATTGTGTGGGTGCATAGCACTGGAAACAATATAGAGACCAGCAAGAGAAGACAAGGAAAACAAAAGCTGCAAAAAAGGAATAGGAAAGGATGTTTGTGATGGAAATCAAGACTAACATGAAATATTTTTTGCAATTATATTGAAAGGAAAGTTTCATCAAGGATAATGTGGACCCTTTTAAAAACAAATGAGGATAATTTCCCAAATGAAAATAGGGAAATAACAGATTTGTGGGACAATAACAGTGTGTCAATCCTGTGACTCCCTGTTACCCTGTGGTTGGTCAATAAAGAGGGATGGGATGCTCAATCGCTCGATTCTGATTGGTGAAAGGGTTTTTATTATCGTATTTGAACCAATAGATGGGGTGAAGTCACTGAACACCTTTAATTTATGCAAAGATTGTATTCTTTGATTGCAATGTTCAAGCTGCTCCCTCACCTCTCCCCAAAACCACCAGCTCTATCCTCAATAGACTTCAAATTGCACACAGTTTTCTTGTGAAATTCCATTGAAGAGAAATTGGCTTGGAGCCGAAATGTTTGAGATATGGTTAAGTAATCAGCCGTAGTCCATGAGGGACCAGAGGCTGTTACAGAGAGGCAACTAGTTAAATAGCTGGATGGACACCACCAAATGTGGGACAAGGGGAGGAGGCAAGCCTCCATGAACCATCTAGGGGACTGTTGGTAACTGGACTAATGAACAGTGGCTGGAGCTGGGTGGTCTGGATGTAAACACAGTAACAGTTTTAACAACACCAGGTTAAAGTCCAACAGGTTTATTTGGTAGCAAATACCATAAGCTTTCGGAGCGCTGCTCCTTCGTTAGATGGAGTGGAAATCTGCTCTCAAACAGTGCACAGAGACACAAAATCAAGTTACAGAATACTGATTAGAATGCAAATCTCTACAGCCAACCAGGTCTTAAAGATACAGACAGACTCTGTGCCCTGTTTGAGAGCAGATTTCCACTCCATCTGACGAAGGAGCAGCGTTCCGAAAGCTAATGGTATTTGCTACCAAATAAACCTGTTGGACTTTAACCTGGTGTTGTTAAAACTGTTACTGTGTTTACCCCAGTCCAACGCCGGCATCTCCACATCATGGTCTGGATGTCCCAGGAACCCGATTGGAGCCCAGTTCGTTCCATAGTCCTGGCTGGTTTAGGTGAGTATTGGCCTATGCCTCCCATTATTTGTTTGGACAATACAGTCATCCCATTCCCAGATTACCCTGGTGTCTGCAGGATTAAAGTTTATTTTCCCAAACCTTAGGAGATCAATATAGGAAATTTGAACCTTCCCCCTTTCCAGCCAAATGAAACCTCTGCCAATGACATCATCATTTAGCTGTCCCCACCACCCTTTCACAATGGATAATCTTTGTAACAGCCACTTGCATCATCTGATTACACCTCAAGGAATAAACCCAATTAAAGTTTACAACCCTAACTGAGACAGCACAAACTGACTTATAGCATGAGCTGGATTAAAATTTAACATAGCTATGTCCTGATTTAACTCAGAAAAAATAAAATGCATATTTTTTAATTTATTCGTTCATAGGGTGTGGGCAGCACTGGCTAGGCCAGCATTTGTTACCTGTCCCAAGTTGCCCTTGAGAAGATGGTGGTGAACCACCTTCTTGAACTGCTGCAGTCCGTGTGGTGCAAATACACCCACAGTGCTGTTAGGGAGGGGGTTCATGGATTTTGGCCCAGTGACAGTGAAGGAATAGCAATTTATTTCCAAGTCAGGAAAATGTGTGACTTAGAGAGTATAATGTCCTAACTATGTGTAGGGATTGTGGGTTTTACACAAGAAGAAAAAGACGTGGTTTGCACACATGGATTCAAAATAACAGCAAAGTTTGTTCTAGGAGCTGTTGTCTGTACAGAGCAGAAACTGAAACTAAACAACAACTTGTGAAACACCCAGATTACATCATCATCAAATCATGTGATCAGGTCTTAAAGCAATCATGCGCCCACTTAAATATATAACAGAGGGGAAGTTGTCGGTGGTTGTGGGTTTCCATATATCTGCTGCTCTTGTCCTTCTAGGTGGTAGAGGTCACAGGTTTGAAAAGGTATGTTGAAAGTGTCTTGGTGAGCTGCTGCACTGCACCTCGTAGATGGTACATACTGCTACATTGGTGGTGGAGGTAATGAATGTTGAAGATGGTGGAAGGGGTGCCAGTTAATCAAACGGCTGCTTTGTCCTGGATGATGTTAAGCTTCTTGAGTGTTAGAATAGAATGGAATAGAATAGAATAGAATCCCGACAGTGCAGAAGGCGGCCATTCAGCCCATCAAGTCTGCACCGAACACAATCCCACCCAGGCCCTACTCCCGTAACCCCTCATATTTACCCTGCTAATCCCCCTGAACTAAGACCAATTAACCTAACCCGCACATCTTTGGACTGTGGGAGGAAACGGCGCATCTGGATGAAACTCACGTAGACATGGGGAGAACATGCAAACTACACACAGACAGTGACCCGAGGCCAGAATCAAACCTGGGTCCCTGGCGCTGTGAGGCAGCAGTACTAACCACTGTGCAACCATGCTGCCCCAACCACTGTACCACTGTGCCACCCCGTGTTGTTAGAACTGAACTCATCCAGGTAAATAGATAGTATTCCATCAGTGGAAGCATAGTGATAATGTCACTGGACTAGTAATCCAGAGGTCCAGGCTAATGATCTGAAGACATGGGTTCATATCCCATTGAGGAAACTGATAGATTTTAAATTCAATTTACAGATCTGGAATTGAAAGCTAGTCTCAGTTATGGTGACCATGAAACAATTATTGATCATTTTCAAAACCCACTGTGCTTTAGGGAGTTTCCTTCCCTGGTGAGGGAAGGAAATCTGCCACCCTTACCTGGTCTGACATACATGTGACTCCCAGACCCAAAGCAAAGCTCTTAATGCCCTCAGAAATGGCCTAGCAAGCCAATTAGTTCAAGGGTAATTAGGGATAGGCAACACATGCTGGTCTTTCCAGCAATGACCACATCCCACGAAAGAATAAAAAAATCAACCTCCTGACTTGGGAGTCAGCAGGTGAGTTACTCTCCACAAAATTCCCAGCCTCTGACCTGCTCTTGTAGCCACAGTATATATATGGCTAATCCAGTTCAGTATCTGGGCAATGGTAACCCAGGATGTTGATAGTGGGGGATTCAGTGATGATAATGTTGTTGAATGTCAAGGGTGATGGTTAGATCCTCTCTTGTCGGAGATGGTCATTGCCTGGCAATTTTGTGGCACGAATGCTACTGCCGCTCATCAGTCCAAGCTTGGATATTGTCCAGGTCTTGCTGCATTTGGACATTTTAATAAATCAAGGGCGACTCATTGAGGCTTAAGAACAAAAGGCTTTATTACCAATTAACTGTATATGCAAATAGGGTCGTACAGAACAGTTATGCAACTGTACACTCCTTCTCCTTGGCTCCAAATGCGGATCCTTCCCAACCCGTGAAATGCACCCTTACATTCAATTGGTTCAGCTTCCAGCCTCGACACACCAAAGGATCCGGCCCAACCACAGGACTCTCAGGGAATGTTCCCTTAAAGGGCCCACGCTACTAAAGACATGAACAGCTTCAATATCTAAGGAGTGGAAAACGGTGCTGAACATTGTGCAGTCATCAGTAAACATACCATTTCTGACCTTGTGATGGTGGGAAGGTCATTGGTGAAGCAGCTGAAGCGAGCTGGGTCCAGGACACTACCCTGAGGAACTCCTTCAGTGATGTCATTTTATTGTGGACATCAAGGTTGAAAAACAAAACTGCTTGCCAATAGCAAGGTGCCCATTGCTGCTATGATTCAATGTGAGAGCAGTACTCCCTGCTGCACAGTCTGAGTAATTACTATCACCTTTGCACATCCTGATGAATTATTATGAGAGTTGATGTACTGTATCTGAGCCAGAAAAATGCTCCGAAAACAAACCACAGCATTCAGCCCTTGTTGCTGATACAAAGAAGCAGAGAGGTAAAGGAGCCGCTGGCTCATTGAGACAGGAGAGTTCTGATTACTGAGTGCTGTAATCCATGATTTGCGTGTCAGGAAGTAATGGCCAGCCAAGCATGATTACAGACTGCAATTAACGGTCCTTTGTAAAAGCAGTGAGGTCAGATGTCTGTCTGAGGAGCTTGGAATGCTGGCTGCTTGCACTGTTACAATATGTTGTCAACACACATTCAAACACTGAATTCACACTGCTTCATTTGCCATCATTTGTACTTTCTTTGCAAAGCTGGATTGCAACATAAACAACACTTCTGCAATCTCAGGCAGCCCAAAAAGAAAGAGCTTGCATTTATAAAGAGCCTTTCCCAACCTCAGGACTACTCAAAGCACTATTCAGCCATCAAATCATAAAATCATAGAATCCCTACAGTGCAGAAGGAGGTCATTCAGCCCATTGAGTCTGCACCGAACACAATCCCACCCAGGCCCTGTTCTGTAACCCCACATATTTACCCTGCTAATCCCCCTGACACTAGGGTCAATTTAGCATGGCTAATCAACCTAACCCGCACATCTTTGGACTGTGAGAGGAAACCGGAGCACCCGGAGAAAACCCACGCAAACACAGGGAGAATGTGCAAACTCCACACAGATAGTGACCCGAGGCCAGAATTGAACCCGGGTCCCTGGCACTGTGAGGCAGCGGTGTCAACCACTGTGTCGCCCAAAAGAAGGGCTTTGCATTGGCTGGGACTCGAACTGAGGCCTCCCACATGGCAGGCGAGAATTCTATCACCGAACCATCAATGCACACAAGTACTCATAATCTTTATTGTAAAGTAGGAAACATGACAGCCAGTTGATATACAGTAAGGCCTCATGAACAGCAATATGGTAAACAACCATATTGGTCAGAACATTGAATACAGGAGTGGGACGTCTTGTTGAAGTTGGTCATGACATTGGTAAGGCCACACTTGGAATACTGTGTACAGTTCTGGTCACCCTATTATAGAAAGGATATTATTAAACTAGAAAGAGTGCAGAAGAGATTTACTAGGATGGTTTGAGTTATAGGGAGAGGCTGGATAGACTGGGAGTTTTTTCTCTGGAGCTTAGGAAGCTGAGGGGTGATCTTATGGAGATCCATAAAATAATGAGGGGCATAGATCAGCTAGATAGTCAACATCTTTTCCCAAAGGGAAGGGAGTCTAAAACTAGAGGGCATGGGTTTAAGGCGAGAGGGGAGAGATACAAAAGGGTTCAGAGGGGCAATTTTTTCACACAGAGGGTGGTGAGTGTCTGGAACAAGCTGCTAGAGGTAATAGTAGAGGTGGGTACAATTTTGTCTTTTAAAAAGCGTTTAGACAGCTACATGGGTAAGATGGGTATAGAGGGATATGGGCCAAATGCGGGCAATTGGGACTAACTTAATGGTTAAAAACTGGGCAGCATGGACAAGTTGGGCCAAAGGGCCTGTTTCCATGCTGTAAACCTCTATGACTATATGACCAGGTAATCTGCTTATGATGTTGGTTGAGGTTGGCGATATCCCTGGGATAGTCTCCTCTGCTCTCCTTCAAAATAAAGCTATGGGACCTAGTATAACCAACTGAGCAGGTAGATGTGGCCTCGGTTTAATGTCTTATCCAAAAGCCAGCACCTCTAATCGTGCAGCACTCCCTCAGCGCTGCCCTGAAGTGTTGGCGAATGCAATTTGAACCCACAATCCTCTGTCTCAGAAGTGAGGCTGCTGCAGCTGCTACATCAAACCACAGCAGACATCTGGAAATATGTAGCCCGACTGATAGAGGCTCATTCAGGTATGTTGACATGGAGGGAGTGGCTCCAGAGCAACCAAGATCAGTATGAGAGTGTGATGTGTCCACATGCTGAAGGAACACATAGAAAACATATTGTGTGCTTCTCTCTTCTTCCTTCCCACAGAGACCTGGTTACATAATCACAACTGGAGTGTTAGATATGTCAGCTGATATTGTAAATGGTTCTTTCTCTTTTGGTGCTGTCCATCTCTCATTTAATCTACTGTCATCATGCTTCTTCTCAAAAGACTGACCCTTGACCAATGTCCTCTGTAATTTCCTTTCACTGTGCCTTTGATGCACTGTGAGATCCCATTAGGATTGTCAAGATGAGCTTCCAAGGCCTTATTTGTGTCATCACAAAGGCCACTCATTTCCATCTCCATCACTCAACCTTAACCCTGCCTCAACAAATCTGCTGCTGAAAGCCTCATTCATGTCTTTATTTACTCTAAACTTGACTATTCTAACACACTTCTGGCTATTCTCCCACACTCTATTCTCCATAAACTTGAGGTCATCCAAATCTCTGCTACCTATGGTAACTCACATCAAATCCCCTTGCTCCATCACCCCTGTCCTCACTAAGCTACACAGGCTTCCAATCAAGTAATATTTTTATTTTAAAATTCTCATCCTTGTTTTCAAATCCTTTCAGGAGCTCATCTCTCCCTATCTCTGGCACCTCCCCCAGCTGTAGAAGCCTCCAAGATAACAAGTCTTCATTGAGTATTGGCCTCCTCAGCATCCTCGACGTTCCTTCAGCTGCCCAGGCCCTAAGCTCTAGAATTCCCTCCCTATTGTACACCATCAGTAAACTCTCCAACCACTGGAATCAAGCCTGCATAAAGGAAGGTGGTTTTGGTGATTGGAGGCCAATTGTCTCAGTTCCAGGGCATCATTGCAGGAATTCCTCAGGGTAGTGTCCTCACCCCAACCATCTTCAACTGCTTCATCAATGACCTTCTGTCCATCATAAGGTCAGAAATCCACTAATAATTTCACAATGTTCAGTTTTATTTGCAAGGCCCACAAGCTGCAAGACCTGGACAACAGCCAAGCTTAAAATCATAGAATCCCTACAGAGCAGAAGGAGACCATTTGGCCAATCAAATCGGCCGACTCTCCAACAGAGCATCTTACCCAGGCCCTGTCCCCATAACTCCACCTTTTTACCCCATTAGTCCCCCAAACCTACACATCTTTGGACACTGAGGGGCAATTTAGCATGGCCAACCCATCTAACCTGCACATCTCTGGACTGTGGGAGGAACACGTGAAGACATGCAATCTCCACACAGGCAGTCACCCAAGGCCAGAATTGAACTCGGGTCTCAGGCGCTGTGAGGCAGCAATGATAACAATTCTGCAACTGGTTGATAAATGGTGAGTAACAGACATCCCACGCAATTGACAAGCAATGAATGATTGTGTGACTCACTTCCCGATTTCCCAAAGTCTGTCCACCACCTAGAAGACCTGTAAGTGTGATGGAATTCTCTCCACTGGCCTGAATGAGTGCAGCTGCAACAACACTCAAAGAGCTCAACAAGAGAAAGCTATTTACTTGGTCAACATCTTACCCATTGGCCAAAACACCTACACCCACCACCATCAGTGTACTGCAGCCGCAGGGTGCATTACCAACAAGATACACTGCAGCAACTTGCCAAGGTTTTTTTTTGACAGCAGCTCCCAAACCTGTGACCTCAACCACCAAGAAGGACAATGGCAGCAGGCGTATGGGAACACCACCTCAAAGTTCCTCCAAGTTGAACACCATTCCCAATTTGGGTGTATGGTTCTGCTCCTTCAGCATCACTGGGTCAAAGTCACAGAGCAGTCTGGGTGTGTCTACAGCACATAGATAAAGTCGTAGAGGTTTACAGCATGGAAACGGGCCCTTCGGCCCAACTTTTTGATTTGATTTGATTTATTATTGTCACATGTATTAACATACAGTGAAAAGTATTGTTTCTTGCGCGCTATACAGACAAAACATACCGTTCATAGAGAAGGAAATGAGAGAGCGCAGAATGTAGTGTTACAGTCATAGCTAGGGTGTAGAGAAAGATCAACTTAATGCAAGGTAAGTCCATTCAAAAGTCTGACAGCAGCAGGGAAGAGGCTGTTCTTGAGTCGGTTGGTACGTGACCTCAGACTTTTGTATAGATTTCCCGAAGGAAGAAGGTGGAAGAGAGAATGTCCGGCGTGTTGGCTGCTTTGCCGAGGCAGCAGGAAGTGTAGACAGAGTTAATGAATGGGAGGCTGGTTTGCGTGATGGATTGGGCTACATTTATGACCTTTTGTAGTTCCTTGCGGTCTTGGGCAGGGCAGGAGCCATATGAAGCTGTAATACAACCAGAAAGAATGTTTTCTATGGTGCATCTGTAAAGGTTGGTGAGAGTCGTAGCTGACATGCCAAATTTCCTTAGACTTCTGAGAAAGTAGAGGACTTGGTGGGCTTTCTTAACTATAACGTCGGCATGGGGGGACGAGAACAGGTTGTTGGTAATCTGGACACCTAAAAACTTGAAGCTCTCGACCCTTTCTACTTCGTCTCCATTGATGTAGACAGGGGCATGTTCTCCTTTACGCTTCCTGAAGTCGATGACAATCTCTATCGTTTTGTTGACATTGAGGAAGAGATTATTGTTGCTTCACCAGTTCACCAGATTCTCTATCTCATTCCTGTACTCTGCCTCATCATTGTTTGAGATCCGACCACTATGGTGGTGTCGTCAGTAAACTTGAAAATTGAATTGGAGGATAATTTGGCCGCACAGTCATAGGTTGTTCATAACTTGTTCATGCCCGCCCTTTTTTTAACCACTAAGCGAGTCCCAATTGCCCGTGTTTGGCCCATATCCTCTCATACCCACTTTACCTATGTAACTGATTAAACGCTTTTTAAAAGACAAAATTATACCTGCCTCTACTACTACCTCTGGCAGCTTGTTCCAGACACTCAGCATCCTCTGTGTGAAAAAAATGCCCCTCTGGACCCTTTTGTATCCCTCCCTTCTCAACTTAAACCTATATCCTCTAGTTTTAGACTCCCCTAGCTCTGGGAAAATATGTTGACTATCTAGCTGACTAAAAAAATATGTTGACTATCTATCATTATTTTATAGAACTCCATAAGATCACCCCTAAGCCTCCTACGCTCTAGGGAAATAAGTCCCAGTCCATCCAGCCTCCGGTTGATGGAGAACCGGTGGATGCGGTGTTTTTGGATTTCCAAAAGGCGTTTGATAAGGTGCCCCATAAAAGGCTGCTGAAGAAGATTAGGGCACACGGAGTTGGGGGTAGTGTGTTAAAGTGGATTGGGGACTGGCTATCCGACAGGAAGCAAAGAGTCGGAATAAATGGGTGTTTTTCCGGTTGGAGGAAGGTAACTAGTGGCGTGCCGCAGGGATCGGTACTCGGGCCGCAACTGTTTACCATTTATATAGATGATCTGGAGGAGGGGACGGAGTGTAGGGTAACGAAGTTTGCAGACGACACAAAGATAAGTGGAAAAGTGAATCGTGTGGAGGACGGAGAAGATCAGCAGAGAGATTTGGACAGGCTGAGTGAGTGGGCGAGGATATGGCAAATGGAGTATAACGTTGAGAAATGCGAGGTTATACACTTTGGAGGAAATAATAACAAATGGGATTACTATCTCAATGGAAACAAATTAAAACATGCTACCGTGCAAAGGGACCTGGGGGTCCTTGTGCATGAGACGCAAAAGCCCAGTCTGCAGGTACAACAGGTGATCAAGAAGGCAAATGGGATGTTGGCCTATATCGCAAGGGGGATAGAATATAAAAGCAGGGATGTCTTGATGCACCTGTACAGGGCATTGGTGAGGCTGCAGCTGGAATACTGTGTGCAGTATTGGTCCCCTTATATGAGGAAGGATATATTGGCATTGGAGGGAGTGCAGAGAAGGTTCACCAGGTTGATACCGGAGATGAGGGGTTTGGATTATGAGGAGAGGCTGAGGAGATTGGGTTTGTACTCGTTGGAGTTTAGAAGGATGAGGGGGGATCTTATGGAGACTTATAAGATAATGCGGGGGCTGGATAGGGTGGAGGCGGAGAGATTCTTTCCACTTAGTAAGGAAGTTAAAACTAGAGGACACAGCCTCAAAATAAAGGGGGGTCGGTTTAAGACAGAGTTGAGGAGGAACTTCTTCTCCCAGAGGGTGGTGAATCTCTGGAATTCTCTGCCCACTGAGGTGGTGGAGGCTACCTCGCTGAATATGTTTAAAGCGCGGATGGATGGATTCCTGATCGGTAAGGGAATTAAAGGTTATGGGGATCAGGCGGGTAAGTGGTACTGATCCACGTCAGATCAGCCATGATCTTATTGAATGGCGGGGCAGGCTCGAGGGGCTAGATGGCCTACTCCTGCTCCTATTTCTTATGTTCTTATAACTCAAACCATCAAGTCCCAGTAGCACCCTAGTAAATCTTTTCTGCACTCTTTCTAGTTTAATAATATCCTTCCTATAATAGGTGACCAGAATTGTACACAGTATTCCAAATGTGGCCTTATTAATGTCTTGTACAACTTCTACAAGATGTCCCAACTCCTATATTCAATGTTCTGACCAATGAAACCAAGCATGCCGAATGCCTTCTTCACCACTCTATTCACCTGTGACTCCACTTTCAAGGACCTATGATTTCTTTGTTCTGTAACTCTCCCCAGTGCCCTACCATTAACTGAGTAAGTCCTGCCTTGGTTCCACCTACCAAAATGCATCACCTCGCATTTATCTAAATTAAACTCCATCTGCCATTCGTAAGCCCACTGGCCCAATTGATCAAGACCTTGTTGCAATCCTAGATAACCTTCTTCACTGTCCATTATGCCACCAATCTTGGTGACATCTGCAAACTGACTAAACATGCCTCTTAAATTCTCATCCAAATCATTAATATAAATGACACATAACAGTGGACCCAGCACCGATCCCTGAGGCACAGGCTTCCAGTTTGAAAAACAACCCTCTATCTTCGGTCATCAAGCCAATTTTGTATCCATTTGGCTACCTCCTGTGAGATTTAACCTTATGCAACAACCTACCATGTAGTACCTTGTCAAAGGCCTTGCTAAAGTTCATGTAGACAATATCAACTGCACTGCCCTCATCTACCTTCTTGGTTACTCCTTCAAAAATCTTAGTCAAATTTGTGAGACATGATTTTCCATTCACAAAGCCATGCTGACTGTTCCTAATCAGTCCTTGCCTCTCTAAATGGCTGTAGATCCTGTCTCTCAGAATATCTTCTAACAACTTACCGACTACAAATGTGAGGCTCACTGGCCAGTAGTTCCCAGGCTTTTCCCTGAAGTCCTTCTTAAACAAAGGCAAACAAAGATGTCGGGGGGTTCAAGAAGGCCCACCATCACCTTCTCAATGGGCAACTAGAAATGGACGATAAATAATGGCCTTTTCAGTGATGCACACATAGCAAGAATTAATATTTTTAGAGGTGTTCTGTAATGTGATATATTAATCTGTCATGTGACAGTAATGGGATTAATGAATATTCTGAGAAGTGACTTTGTGGGATTATTCAATTCTGCTTCATATGGTAATTTGTTGTTTTACACTATCAAAATTGCCTCCACAAACAAAGAACAATCTATCCCTAAATTACCCTAAAGTTGTATTAGATACTGACAGTTATATTAAAAGAAATTCACAAGCACACCAAAATGTAATGAGGCCATTTGTTCATTGCGATATGGTGAAGGAGGAACATAAGACCATAAGACCATAAGACATAGGAGCGGAAGTAAGGCCATTCGGCCCATCGAGTCCACTCCACCATTCAATCATGGTTGATTTCAACTCCATTTACCCGCTCTCTCCCCATAGCCCTTAATTCCTCGAGAAATCAAGAATTTATCAATTTCTGTCTTGAAGACGCTCAACGTCTCGGCCTCCACAGCCCTCTGTGGCAATGAATTCCACAGACCCACCACTCTCTGGCTGAAGAAATTTCTCCTCATCTCTGTTCTAAAGTGACTCCCTTTTATTCTAAGGCTGTGCCCCCGCGTCCTAGTCTCCCCTGTTAATGGAAACAACTTCCCTACGTCCATCCTATCTAAGCCGTTCATTATCTTGTAAGTTTCTATCAGATCTCCCCTCAACCTCCTAAACTCCAATGAATATAATCCCACGATCCTCAGACGTTCATCGTATGTCAGGCCTACCATTCCTGGGATCATCCGTGTGAATCTCCGCTGGACCCGCTCCAGTGCCAGTATGTCCTTCCTGAGGTGTGGGGCCCAAAATTGCTCACAGTACTCCAAATGGGGCCTAACCAGTGCTTTATAAAGCCTCAGAAGTACATCCCTGCTTTTGTATTCCAAGCCTCTTGAGATAAATGACAACATTACATTTGCTTTCTTAATTACGGACTCAACCTGCAAGTTTACCTTTAGAGAATCCTGGACTAGGACTCCCAAGTCCCTTTGCACTTTAGCAGCAGAAAGGCAAGCCAAAAGTGTGATATCTTTTTGCAGAACATCTTGTTAAGTGTAAAATGCTTATGTCACATCAGTTCATGGAAGGGATAATTTCATCTGGAGCTGTAAATCAGGTGGTTGGGGAAAGGTAAGATAATCAGCAAACATGAGTGGCATCAGCAGAATAAGACCCGGACAATGTCAACTCTCTTTGACTCATTTACAGACCATATGAAACAATTCAGGGCAGCAATTGGCTGATGAGCAGGAATGGAAGTTCAGCCAACCACAGGACATTGGCCAGGAAGGCTGGAAAATCCATGGGCAAGAAGATAAGTCATTGGTAATCAATTCCATGACAAGGAAATGGTGAGTGCCCGGAGCACCCATGTTCATCCTGACTCTGTTAGCAAAAGAAATAAATGCTCATTTGGTTCCTGCTGTCTCCTCCTGCTGGAAAAATACCAGGGCCCACTGAAGAGTTAGAATTGCTAGTGGGGCCATTTACATTGTCTGACTCTGTTCGACATATTCAAAGAAGGATTCTGCCGGCTTCAGATGGGCATCTTTGGCACTTGCGTGGAAGAGCAAAACAAGTGCTAAATTGGCTGCTTGGGACATTTGATGCCTAGCTGTCTGGTTTCTGCCAGGAAGATAAAATTAAAGTTTCTCTTTCCTGGAGAGTTGACTCTCTGGCCTGGATTTTCACTAAGCCGGGATGACTCGGGAAGCCTTTAACAATGGTGGCCAAGACCCAATTCTGGGATTCCCCACCCCATTCTCAAGGTTTCCAATTTTCAGGAATGCCTTTTGAGGTTGTGGGCTGACTTGGTTCAAAAAACTCACGTCCCACACGCTACCTAGCCAGCTGCATTATGGGAATAGGCATGTTCTACTAGGCTGCAATTTTCACCAAGTCTGGTCAGGTTTTTAGAGGGTGTGATTCACAGTCCCTCAGAGATGTCGTGAAGCCTTGTCTACTTGAGGGAATTTTTTGAAAGTTAAGTTCAAAAGGTACTCCCTATTCCCCCCTCCTGCCAAGGTATTGCCCCCCAAGCTTCCTACAGCCCCTCATGGTTCCCCATGCCAAGCTACGACACTTCAATGTCCATTCACCCGTTCAACACTGTATAAAATCAATGAACCTACAGTGACATCAGAATGTCACTCAGTGACATCAGGGTGGCATGGCGGCACAGTGGTTAACACTGCTGCCTCACAGCGCCAAAGACCCAGGTTCAACTCTGGCCTCGGGTCACTGTATGTGTGGAGTTTGCACATTCTCCCCATGTCTGTGTGGGTTTCTTCCCACAGTCCAAAGATGTGCTGGTTAGGTTGATTGGCCATGCTAAATTAACCCTAATGCCAGTGGAATTAGCAGGGTAAATATGAGGGGTTACAGGAATAGGGCCTGGGTGGGATTGTGTTCGGTGCAGACTTGATGGACCGAATGGCCGCCTTCTGCACTCTAGGGATTCTAATCTATTCTATTCTAACACTCAAGAAGCTTAACATCATTCAGGACAAAGCAACCGTTTGATTAATTGGCACCCCTTCCACCATCTTCAACATTCATTACCTCCATCACCAATGTAGCAGCATGTACCAAAATGGACCGAATGCCTCCTTCTGCACTGTAGGATTCTATGATTCTATGAATGCTTTAAAAAAAACAAGTCATTCATTGATAGCATTGTTAGCTGAAACTGCAGACATTTTCCCTGAGGTTCAGTTGTTTCAAAAGGCTAATAGATTTCTGAGCTCTCAGCCAAGCATCATTCTGTATATTTGGCTGAGAGCCCAGATATCCATTAGAGTACTAAAGCATCTGAGCCTCAGAGAAAGCGTTGCTTGATTGACAGCTCTGACTCTCTGGTTTCTGCTGTCAATTTCACAATGTTTATTTACATGAGATTAAAAGGCTTTGAGTGATTGCAGTTTGAGCTCCTGAAATTCTAAAGGCCCTGAATGCTTGGCACTTTTACTGTGCTGTAGTTAAAGGGTCTATTTTGAGAAAGTGGTAGATGCCTGTTTTCTTAAAGTTTCTTTTACATTTTCTACTGTCAGTATAGGGTTCATTGGTTCTATACAGTATATAGTGAGTGAATGGGCATGGGAGTGCCATAAATTAGCAGAGGGGCATGAAGACCCACAAGGGACATAGATTGGTATGGGGAGCCATGAGGGCCTTAGGGGATGAATGGGGCACAGGGGAGTGTGTGGAGTGTGAGAGAATCATATAATCACAGAATCAAACAATCCTTACAGTGCAGAAGGAGGCCAATCAGCCAATCAAGCATGCACCGACAACAATCCCACCCTGGCCCTATCCCCATAACCCCATGTATTTACCCTGCTAATAATCTCCTTGGCACTAATGGGCAATTTAGCATGGTTAATCCATCTAGAGGTTGTGAGGGGTGAGAGCTGGAAGACTTTCAGGATGTTATTTGAACTGAGACAACGTCTCACAACACTGGGGGATGGGGTGGTGGTGCAGTGGGAGGTGCTTTAAATAGACCCAGCACAGCACCTGGCTGCCCTCATGGCTGCGTCTGAACCTTTTCCCTGATCAGCTGGCCCAACACCAGCTCAGGTTCTCCCCTTCCCACTTGCACAATGAAAATTCCACCTTTCGGGTACTTTCACTCTATGTGGGCAGGCCAAGCTGGGAGTTTTCCTGATTCTTCCTACCCACCATGAGGCTAAAAACCCAGACCAAATCTGTCCTGGTTGAGGTATGATGTGGAGGTACTAAGTGAGTGCAGTACCATTTAGAAATTTCAATGGGGTCCAATAAACACAAAATTCATTGAGTGGGCTGAACCCAAGGATAAGTTTTAAAAAGACTGCCAGCATTTTTGGTGACCTAAACAGCAGTTTTTAAGATGGCCGAACATCTATTATAACTTTTTCTAAGAATGTTGGTTATTGTAATCTCTGTCTCCAGATGCTTTGTTGCCTGGCCATTTAACAAAGATGCCAATATTTCTTTCCGACCATAGACAGGAAGCTACAGTTATCAGTGTTAATGTCACTGAATGTCCGAGGGAGATAGTCAGACTCTGTCTAGTTAGAAATTGAATAGCACTGGTATGGTGTGAATGTTACTCGCAACATATTAACCGAAGTCTGAATGTTCTTCAGGTCTCGTTGCAGATGGATATGGAATGCTTCAGTATCTGAGGAGTTAGAACATAGAACAGTACAGCACAGAACAGGCCCTTCGGCCCACAATGTTGTGCCGAGCTTTATCTGAAACCAAGATCAAGCTATCCCACTCCCTATCATCCTGGTGTGCTCCATGTGCCTATCCAATAACCGCTTAAATGTTTCTAAAGTGTCTGACTCCACTATCACTGCAGGCAGTCCATTCCACACCCCAATCACTCTCTGCGTAAAGAACCTACCTCTGATATCCATCCTGTATCTCCCACCACGAACCCTATAGTTATGCCCCCTTGTAATAGCTCCATCCACCCGAGGAAATAGTCTTTGAACGTTCACTCTATCTATCCCCTTCATCATTTTATAAACCTCTATTAAGTCTCCCCTCAGCCTCCTCCGCTCCAGAGAGAACAGCCCTAGCTCCCTCAACCTTTCCTCATATGACCAGTTGTGAATGAACACTGTATGGAGAACCTTTGCTCTCATTCCTTCTATTTATCTTTATGTTAATATTAAATTCACGTGAATCCTAAGCCTGCCATAAAAGCATCAGGAATTTTGTTCTCTGCAGATGCTACTGCAATCAGCCACTGTCAGGACTCTGCCACACAGCTCACAGCTCCATTATCTTTCAAGAGGCATTGAACAAAGATTCACTTTGCTCACTATTTGGAAGAAGAACAGGGGAGTTCTCTCTGATGTTCTGGCTAATATTTTCCTATTATCTAAATGGAAAAAAATTACAACATGCTACTGTGCAAAGGGACCTGGGGGTCCTTGTGCATGAGACGCAACAGGTGATTAAGAAGGCAAATGGGATGTTGGCCTATATCGCAAGGGGGATAGAATATAAAAGCAGAGATGTCTTGCTGCATCTGTACAGGGCATTGGTGAGGCCGCAGCTGGAATACTGTGTGCAGTATTGGTCCCCTTATTTGCGGAAGGATATATTGGCCTTGGAGGGAGTGCAGAGAAGGTTCACCAGGTTGATACCAGAGATGAGGGGTGTTGATTATGAGGAGAGACTGAGCAGATTGGGTTTGTACTCGTTGGAATTTAGAAGGCTGAGGGGGGATCTTATAGAGACCTATAAGATATGAAGGGGCTGGATAGGGTAGAGGTGGAGAGATTCTTTCCACTTAGAAAGGAAGCTAGAACTAGAGGGCACAGCCTCAAAATAAAGGGGGGTCAGTTTAGGACAGAGTTGAGGAGGAACTTCTTCTCTCAGAGGGTGGTGAATCTCTGGAATTCTCTGCCCACTGAAGTGGTGGAGGCTACCTTGTTGAATATGTTTAAATCACGGATAGATGGATTCCTGATCGGTAAGGGAATTAGGGGTTATGGGGATCAGGCGGGTAAGTGGAACTGATCCACTTCAGATCAGCCATGATCTTATTAAATGGCGGGGCAGGCTCGAGGGGATAGATGGCCTACTCCTGCTCCTATTTCTTATGTTCCTCTCACCCAATGCCTAAAGCTGATTACCTGGTCATGATATCATTGCCATCTGTCGGGGCACACTACACGCAAATTAACACTTATGCTATTTTCATTCCAGCAGAGACTATAGTTAGGAAATGGATATAGTTTTAAGTAAGTTATATTTGTACTTATGTGTGTTGTGTTTTAGCTCTGAGTTTATTTCAGCCAATGTCTTGTAAGAAATGCTGGAAGAAGAACTGTTAACTATCACAAGATGTTCTTGTGTCTTGAACTATTATTTTCTTTTTCTTTTTTGCGCTAGCTGCCATCAAGCAGCTAAGTTTAAAGGGCCCAGTGACATGGGACTTGCTTAGGACAGGGAAGTACGCAAGCTAAGTGGATAGGATTTGGGTGGTCGTTAGGTTTAGAAGTTAGAGGGGTAGGGGGTTGGAGGGGGAGTGTTGGAGGATCAAAAGTCAGGGGGAGGGGTTGTAGGTTAGAGGTCAAAGTGGAGGGGTGAAGATCAAGAGGGGTGTGGAGGGTCAGGAGTTGGGTATTGCCGGTTAGGGAGAATGGAGGGTCATGGGTCGAGGCGGGATGGGGTGTTGGGGGGAGGAGGTTGGAATGAGGGGTGTTGAGGGATTGGAGGTTAGGGGTTATGGGGTTGGAGATTGGAGTTTGGCAGCCAGGTCTCAAGGCGGTTGGGTAGGGTCAGGTTGGGTTGGGGAGGGGCCATATCAGGTCATGCGAGTGGGGGTCAGGTCCACAGATCAGGGGGATCAGGCCGGGTGCACGGGTTAGTTGGGGCAGGTGGGTTTCGGGTCAGAGAGGAGAGGCAGAATTTATTGAACTTACACAAGATGGCAGCTTACAGGGATTTCCTCATGCCAGAGGTCACCTGACCACAACAAACTGTTGCTTTTCAAAATCCAACCAGTGTTGGCTGATCAATCGCTGGATCATAGGGAGAAGTCATGTGATGAAACCTCCAGCAATACATTTAATACAGTTGGCAACCTAACTCCCAACTCCCATTTTAACCCCCTCAACATCTCTTCCTCAGGAATTCATTAACTTAGTCCATCTGCAGTAAACCCCAATCTTCCCACACACATCTGCCTATCTTTTAACCACACTAAAGGCTCCCCAATTCTCTGAGCGCCCTGCTGCATTGGACTTCTAATCCTCCAAGTATCTCCAATGCTCCTGACTGTTCACAGATTCCAATTACCCCAGATTTTTTACATCCCCACGTGCAGAAACTGCCTTGAATCTAATCTCTCAATCTACACTGATTGAGCTCTGATATCTTAAAATCCTCTCAAAGTCCAGATTGCAAAGTCAGTGAGTGTCCGCACACTTGCAAAAGTGTCCTATTTGAAACAGAATCAGGTAATCCAATTCCTGATGGGCAAGGACCCACGGCACAAAACTGCTCTTCATTTGTCACAGGACTGTCCTGTGCCATTCAGGCGTGACAGATACTATATCACCTGGCATATAGCTGCTAAATTACAGAGGCTCCAAAAATGTGTGGGAATTTTGTTTATTCTTCCATGGGGTGTGGACGTCACTGACAAGGCCAAAATTTGCAGCCCAGTCCTACTTGCCCTGAACTGAATGGTTTAGGTCATTTTACAGGGCTGTTAAGAGTCACCCACATTGCAAATTTTGGACTCCAGACCAATTTTTAAAAATTATTTCATGGAATGTGGGCATTGCTGGCTGGGCCAACATTTATTGCCCATCCCTGTGGGCATTTCGTGTTAACCACATTGCTGTGGCTCTGGAGTCACATGTGGGCCAGACCAGGTAAGGACGGCAGATTTCCTTCCCTAAAGGACATTAGTGAATCGTTTGAATATTTACCACTGTAAGGGGAAGTTTCTCTCTTCCTACCAGCATAAAAGACAAGCAGACATGAATACAGTACAAAAAGGCAACACAAACTTTATTCTCTGTTTAAAATATCAAAAACCGCAGGCCTGGGGAGAGACAGCTGCAAGTCAACTGCTCTCCCTGGCCATTGTGCGCTTTACAATTTATAGGGTTTCGAACTTCGCGCCAAACATATGGTAATAGGCTCATCATTTACTACCAGTTACATGATCAGTGCCTGCTAATAACACAAAGCAGTGGCACAATAGCAAGATATTAAAAAGCAATTATAGATAGGTGGAGCTGATCCCATTTCCCCTGGGCTGATCTCTTTCTGGAGGGCTCCCTTTGTGATTTGAGCTTCTTGCATAATCTAATCAGTTGAGCTATTGTCTGTGTTTCCCTGCTTGGAGTCTAAAGTGATTAAGGCTGTCTGAAGTGATTAGGGGCTGCAGGGAGCCTCTCCATGCGTCATCGCATTGCTGTGAACAGTTGATAATATTTTAAAATAAATTTGATATACACGCGTAAAAATGTCCATGATATTAAGCATAAAAGTCCTCTTAAGCATAAAGGTCGCCCCCTTCACCACAATCATTGATAGTTTCATGGTCACCATTAAAAGAGGTGGAGGAGTAGCATTGTTAATCAAGGATAGTTTAACGGCTGCTGAAAGGCAGTTCGAGGGGTATCTGCCTACTGAGGTAATATGGGCTGAAGTTAGAAATAGGAAAGGAGCGGTCACGTTATTGGGGGTTTTCTATAGGCCCCCAAATAGTAACAGAGATGTGGAGGAGGAAATTGCAAAGCAGATTATGGATAGGTGTGGAGGTCACAGGGTAGTTGTCATGGGTGAACATAGAACATAGAACAGTACAGCACAGAACAGGCCCTTCGGCCCACGATGTTGTGCCGAGCTTTATCTGAAACCAAGATCAAGCTATCCCACTCCCTATCATCCTGGTGTGCTCCATGTGCCTATCCAATAACCGCTTAAATGTTCCTAAAGTGTCTGACTCCACTATCACTGCAGGCAGTCCATTCCACACCCCAACCACTCTCTGTGTAGAACATAGAACATAGAACATAGAACATTACAGCGCAGAACAGGCCCTTCGGCCCACGATGTTGCACCGACCAGTTTAAAAAAAAAACTGTGACCCTCCAACCTAAACCAATTTCTTTTCGTCCATGAACCTATCTACGGATCTCTTAAAC
Source organism: Mustelus asterias (assembly GCF_964213995.1). Classification (NCBI taxonomy): domain Eukaryota; kingdom Metazoa; phylum Chordata; class Chondrichthyes; order Carcharhiniformes; family Triakidae; genus Mustelus; species Mustelus asterias. Next base: position 25,057,307 of record NC_135820.1, on the reverse strand, counting down.
GCCCCCAAACTAGGCGCATTTACTACTGATGCTGGCAGGGCATTCCAATCCCTCACCACCCTCTGGGTAAAGAACCTACCCCTGACATCGGTTCTATAACTACCCCCCCTCAATTTAAAGCCATGCCCCCTCGTGCTGGATTTCTCCATCAGAGGAAAAAGGCTATCACTATCCACCCTATCTAAACCTCTAATCATCTTATATGTTTCAATAAGATCCCCTCTTAGCCGCCGCCTTTCCAGCGAAAACAATCCCAAATCCCTCAGCCTCTCCTCATAGGATCTCCCCTCCATACCAGGCAACATCCTGGTAAACCTCCTCTGCACCCTCTCCAAAGCCTCCACATCCTTCCTGTAATGTGGGGACCAGAACTGCACACAGTACTCCAAGTGCGGCCGCACCAGAGTTGTGTACAGTTGCAACATAACGCTACGACTCCTAAATTCAATCCCCCTACCAATAAACGCCAAGACACCATATGCCTTCTTAACAACCTTATCTACTTGATTCCCAACTTTCAGGGATCTATGCACACATACACCTAGATCCCTCTGCTCCTCCACACTATTCAAAGTCCTCCCGTTAGCCCTGTACTCAACACATCTGTTATTCCTACCAAAGTGAATTACCTCACACTTCTCCGCATTAAACTCCATCCGCCACCTCTCGGCCCAACTTTGCAACCTGTCTAAGTCTTCCTGCAAACTACGACACCCTTCCTCACTGTCTACCACACCACCGACTTTGGTGTCATCAGCAAATTTGCTAATCCACCCAACTATACCCTCATCCAGATCATTAATAAATATTACAAACAGCAGTGGCCCCAAAACAGATCCCTGAGGTACACCACTTGTAACCGCACTCCATGATGAATATTTACTATCAACCACCACCCTCTGTTTCCTATCCGCTAGCCAATTCCTGATCCAATTTCCTAGATCACCCCCAATCCCATACATCTGCATTTTCTGCAGAAGCCTACCATGGTGAACCTTATCAAACGCCTTACTAAAATCCATATATACCACGTCCACTGCCTTGCCCCCATCCACCTCCTTGGTCACTTTCTCAAAAAACTCAATAAGGTTAGTAAGGCACGACCTACCTGCCACAAAACCATGCTGACTATCACCTATCAATTCATTACTCTCCAAATAACTATAAATCCTATCCCTTATAATTTTTTCCAACATCTTGCCGACAACAGAAGTGAGACTCACCGGTCTATAATTCCCGGGGAAGTCTCTGTTCCCCTTCTTAAACAATGGGACAACATTCGCTAACCTCCAATCTTCTGGTACTATACCAGAGGCCAACGACGACCTGAAGATCAGAGCCAGAGGCTCTGCAATCACTTCTCTTGCCTCCCAGAGAATCCTTGGATAAATCCCATCCGGACCAGGGGATTTATCTATTTTCAGACCCTCCAGAATATCCTGCACATCCTCCTTATCAACTGTAATACTGTCTATTCTACTCCCTTGCAACCCAGTGTCCTCCTCAGCTATATTCATGTCCCCTTGCGTGAACACCGAAGAGAAATATTGGTTCAATGCTTCACCAATCTCCTCCGGTTCCACACATAACTTCCCTCTGCCATCTATAACTGGCCCTAAACTTGCCCTAACCAACCTTCTGTTCTTGACATACCTATAGAACGCCTTAGGATTCTCTTTAACCCTATCCGCCAAAGTCTTCTCATGTCCCCTTTTAGCCCTTCTAAGCTCGCTCTTCAACTCCCTCTTAGCCAATCTAAAGCTTTCTAGTGCACTACCCGAGTGCTCACGTCTCATCCGAACATAAGCCTCCTTTTTCTTTTTAACCAACAAAGAAACTTTTTTGGTGCACCACGGTTCCCTAGCCCTACCAATTCCTCCTTGCCTGACAGGGACATACCTATCACAGACTCGCAGTAGCTGCTCCTTGAAAAAACTCCACATGTCGGACGTTCCCAGTCCCTGTAATCTCCTAGTCCAACCTATGTTTCCTAATTCTCTCCTAATAGCCTCATAATTACCCTTCCCCCAGCTAAAACCACTGGCCCGAGGTTCATGCCTATCCCTTTCCATCACTAAGGTGAACGTAACCGAATTGTGGTCACTATCACCAAAATGCACACCAACTTCCAAGTCTAGCACCTGGTCTGGCTCATTTCCCAGCACCAGATCCAATATAGCCTCACCTCTAGTTGGCCTGTCTACATACTGAGTCAAAAAACCTTCCTGCACGCTTTGAACAAAAACTGACCCCTCTAACGAGCTAGAACTATAACAATTCCAGTCAATATTAGTCAAGTTAAAATCCCCCATAACAATTGCCCTATTACTTTCACTCCTAAGCAGGATTGACTCCGCAATCCTTTCCTCAACCTCTCTAGAACTTTTAGGAGGTCTATAAAAGACTCCCAACAGGGTGACCTCTCCTCTCCTATTTCTAATCTCCGCCCATACTACCTCAACAGATAAGTCCTCATCAAACCTCCTCTCTGACACTGTGATACAATCTCTGACCAATAATGCTACCCCTCCTCCTCTTCTACCTCCTTCCCTACTTCGACTAAAACACTTGAACCCCGGGACCTGCAGCATCCATTCCTGCCCCTGCTCTATCCATGTCTCTGAAATAGCCACAACATCGAAGTCCCAGGTACTGATCCACGCTGCAAGTTCACCCACTTTATTGCGAATACTCCTGGCATTGAAGTATACACATTTCAAACCCTGCTCCACCCCACCTCTGCAATGCCGTGCATTGCAGTCCCCATCCATGCATCCCTCACTTTCAGCCCCACTACTCAGGATCCCTCCCCCCCCCCGAATCAGTTTAAACCTCCTTGCATGGCCTTAGCAAATTTACCCCCCAGGATATTGGTCCCCTTCTGATTAAGGTGTAGACCATCCTTCTCATAGAGGTCACACCTTCCCCAGTACGAGCCCCAATTGCTTAAGTACCTGAACCCCTCCCTCCTGCACCATCCCCTCAGCCATGAATTCAAACCTTCCCTCTCCCTATTCCTCTCTAAACTATCCCGTGGTACAGGCAAGAGTCCAGAGATAACCACTCTGTCAGTCTTGGCCTTTAGTTTCCACCCCAACTCCATAAATCCCTGCCTAATATCCCCTTCCCCTATCCTCCCTATGTCGTGTGTCCCCACATGTACAATAACTTGTGGTTTATCTCCCTCCCCCCTAAGAATCCTGAATACCCTGTCAGACACATCCCGGACCCCAGCCCCTGGTAGGCAACACACCAACCCTGAGTCCCTACCTTTAGTTCCGACCCTCCTATCTGTCCCCTTAATTGTGGAGTCCCCAATCACAAGGCCCAGTCTTTTACAGCCCCTAACCACCTGAGCTTTCTCACTCGGCTCACCCCCAGAGATCTGCTCTCTATGCTCAGTTGATTCCTCCTCAACTGTAGCCTCCAGCACCGAAAACCTATTATGGAGGGGAACCGCCCCAGGGGATTGTCTTCCCGATTGCTTCTTACCCCTCCTCCTGGCATTGACCCAAGCCTCATTTCTAGGAGTTACTATTTCTCTATAACTCCTATCAACTTCCACCTCCGCCTCCCGAATTATGCGGAGTTCCTCTACCTCCCCCTCCAGCTCCTTTACACGCTCCTCCAGAAGCTGCAATCTAATGCACTTCTTACAACTAAAATCTCCTGAAACACTACTGGATTTCCTCACCACATACATCCCACAGGAGATGCAGCATACTGCCTGAACTGCCATCCCTGAAGCCATTACCAGCAAGAAAAAAAAAAAAACTTCCCACACTTCCCCAACTGTCACTCTCCACTGCAGCCCGAGCAGCACTCCCTCACTGAGACACCAACTGTCACTCTCCACTGCAGCCCGAGCAGCACTCCCTCACTGAGACACCAACTGTCACTCTCTACTGGTGTAAAGAACCTACCTCTGATATCCTTCCTATATCTCCCACCATGAACCCTATAGTTATGCCCCCTTGTAATAGCTCCATCCACCCGAGGAAATAGTCTTTGAACGTTCACTCTATCTATCCCCTTCATCATTTTATAAACCTCTATTAAGTCTCCCCTCAGCTTCCTCCGCTCCAGAGAGAACAGCCCTAGCTCCCTCAACCTTTCCTCATAAGACCTACCCTCCAAACCAGGCAGCATCCTGGTAAATCTCCTCTGCACTCTTTCCAGCGCTTCCACATCCTTCTTATAGGTGACCAGAACTGCACACAATATTCCAAATGTGGTCTCACCAAGGTCCTGTACAGTTGCAGCATAACCCCACGGCTCTTAAACTCCAACCCCCTGTTAATAAAAGCTAACACACTATCGGCCTTCTTCACAGCTCTATCCACTTGAGTGGCAACCTTTAGAGATCTGTGGATATGGACCCCAAGATCTCTCTGTTCCTCCACAGTCTTCAGAACCCTACCTTTGACCCTGTAATCCACATTTAAATTTGTCCTACCAAAATGAATCACCTCACATTTATCAGGGTTAAACTCCATTTGCCATTTTTCAGCCCAGCTTTGCTCTATGTCTCTTTGCAGCCTACAACAGCCCTCCACCTCATCCACTACTCCACCAATCTTGGTGTCATCAGCAAATTTACTGATCCACCTTTCAGCCCCCTCCTCTAAGTCATTAATAAAAATGACAAAGAGCAGAGGACCAAGCACTGATCCCTGTGGCACTCCACGAGCAACCTGCCTCCAATCCAAAAATTTTCCATCCACCACCACCCTCTGTCTTCGATCAGACATGATGTGGAGATGCCGGCGTTAGACTGGGGTAAACACAGTAAGAAGTTTAACAACACCAGGTTAAAGTCCAACAGGTTTATTCATCATTTTATAAACCTCTATTAAGTCTCCCCTCAGCCTCCTCCGCTCCAGAGAGAACAGCCCTAGCTCCCTCAACCTTTCCTCATAAGACCTACCCTCCAAACATAAGAACATAAGAACATAAGAAATAGGAGCAGGAGTAGGCCATCTAGCCCCTCGAGCCTGCCCCGCCATTCAATAAGATCATGGCTGATCTGACGTGGATCAGTACCACTTACCCGCCTGATCCCCATAACCCTTAATTCCCTTACCGATCAGGAATCCATCCATCCGCGCTTTAAACATATTCAGCGAGGTAGCCTCCACCACCTCAGTGGGCAGAGAATTCCAGAGATTCACCACCCTCTGGGAGAAGAAGTTCCTCCTCAACTCTGTCTTAAACCGACCCCCCTTTATTTTGAGGCTGTGTCCTCTAGTTTTAACTTCCTTACTAAGTGGAAAGAATCTCTCCGCCTCCACCCTATCCAGCCCCCGCATTATCTTATAAGTCTCCATAAGATCCCCCCTCATCCTTCTAAACTCCAACGAGTACAAACCCAATCTCCTCAGCCTCTCCTCATAATCCAAACCCCTCATCTCCGGTATCAACCTGGTGAACCTTCTCTGCACTCCCTCCAATGCCAATATATCCTTCCTCATATAAGGGGACCAATACTGCACACAGTATTCCAGCTGCGGCCTCACCAATGCCCTGTACAGGTGCATCAAGACATCCCTGCTTTTATATTCTATCCCCTTCGCAATATAGGCCAACATCCCATTTGCCTTCTTGATCACCTGTTGTACCTGCAGACTGGGCTTTTGCGTCTCATGCACAAGGACCCCCAGGTCCCTTTGCACGGTAGCATGTTTTAATTTGTTTCCATTGAGATAGTAATCCCATTTGTTATTATTTCCTCCAAAGTGTATAACCTCGCATTTCTCAACGTTATACTCCATTTGCCATATCCTCGCCCACTCACTCAGCCTGTCCAAATCTCTCTGCAGATCTTCTCCGTCCTCCACACGATTCACTTTTCCACTTATCTTTGTGTCGTCTGCAAACTTCGTTACCCTACACTCCGTCCCCTCCTCCAGATCATCTATATAAATGGTAAATAGTTGCGGCCCGAGTACCGATCCCTGCGGCACGCCACTAGTTACCTTCCTCCAACCGGAAAAACACCCATTTATTCCGACTCTTTGCTTCCTGTCGGATAGCCAGTCCCCAATCCACTTTAACACACTACCCCCAACTCCGTGTGCCCTAATCTTCTTCAGTAGCCTTTTATGGGGCACCTTATCAAACGCCTTTTGGAAATCCAAAAACACCGCATCCACCGGTTCTCCTCCATCAACCGCCCTAGTCACATCTTCATAAAAATCCAACATGTTCGTCAAGCACGACTTTCCCCTCATGAATCCATGCTGCGTCTGATTGATCGAACCATTTCTATCCAGATGCCCTGCTATCTCCTCTTTAATAATGGATTCCAGCATTTTCCCTACTACAGACGTTAAGCTGACCGGCCTATAGTTACCCGCCTTTTGTCTCCTTCCTTTTTTAAACAGCGGCGTAACATTAGCCGTTTTCCAATCAACCGGCACTACCCCAGAATGCAACGAGTTTTGATAAATAATCACTAACGCATCCACTATTACCTCTGACATTTCTTTCAATACCCTGGGATGCATTCCATCCGGACCCGGGGACTTATCCACCTTCAGTCCCATTAGTCTACCCAGCACTGCCTCTCTGGTAACATTAATTGTATTAAGTATTTCTCCTGCTGCCAACCCTCTATCGTTAATATTTGGCAAACTATTTGTGTCCTCCACCGTGAAGACCGACACAAAAAACTTATTTAAAGACTCAGCCATATCCTCATTTCCCACTATTAACTCCCCCCTCTCGTCCTCCAAGGGTCCAACATTCACTCTAGCCACTCTATTCCTTTTTATATATTTATAAAAACTTTTACTATCATTTTTTATATTAATTGCTAGCCGAGCTTCATAGTCTATCCTTCCTTTCTTTATCGCTTTCTTAGTCTCTCTTTGTTGTTTCTTAAATTTTTCCCAATCACTTGTTTCTCCACTATTTTTGGCCACTCTGTACGCAGCTGTTTTTATTTTAATACTCTCCTTTATTTCCTTCGTTATCCACGGCTGGTTCTCCCTTTTCTTACAATCCTTGTTTTTTGCTGGAATATATTTTTGCTGAGAACTGAAAAGGATCTCCTTAAAAATCCTCCGTTCCTCAGCTATCCTACCTGCCAGCCTGCTCTCCCAGTCTACCTTAGCCAATTCATCCCTCATCCTATCATATTTCCCTCTGTTCAAACAGAGGACACTGGTTTGGGACCAAACTTTCTCCTCTTCCATCTGAATCAGAAATTCGACCATATTGTGGTCACTAGACCCAAGAGGGTCCTTCACAATAAGATCCTTAATTCTACCTACCTCGTTACACAATACCAGATCCAAAATAGCTCGTTCCCTCGTCGGTTCCGTAACATGCTGTTCAAGGAAGCTATCCCGACAGCATTCTAAGAACTCTTCCTCCATTCCACCCTTACCGACTTGAGTCTGCCAGTCAATGTGCATGTTGAAGTCCCCCATGATTATTGCCGTTCCGTTTTTACACGCATCCCTTATCTGCTTGTTTATAGCCCTCCCTACCTCAACATTATTATTTGGGGGCCTATATACCACACCTACTAGTGTCTTTCTCCCTCTATTTCTCATCTCTACCCATAATGATTCCACGTTTTGTTCCTCAGAGCCTATGTCATCCCTCAGTACTACCCTGATATTATCTCTTATTAATAGCGCGACCCCACCACCTTTTCCTTCCTGTCTATTCTTCCTAAACGCCTGATACCCCTGGATATTCATCTCCCAGTCCTGGTCACCTTTCAGCCACGTTTCTGTAATGGCCACTAGATCGTACCCACTCGTGCTGATTTGCACCATCAACTCATTTACCTTGTTCCGAATGCTTCGTGCATTCAGGCAAAGTGTCCTTATTCCAGCTTTTATCTGGACCCGCTTTGATGAGTCGCGAACACCCTCTCCCTCTACTCCCTTATCTAAATTACCGCCTTCATTCACTTGCACCCTCTCCTCTACCATTAATTTTGTAATTCCCCTTACCCCTGCATCCTCCACCCCATCAATTAGTTCCTTGATCCTAGTCAACTCTTCTAGCTCCCCTCCCCCCAACCTATCTAGTTTAAATTCTCCCCAGTAACCTTAGCCAACCTACCGGCCAGGATATTGGTCCCCGTGTGATTCAAGTTCCACCCGTTTTTTGTATACAGATCACCCCTGCCCCTAAAGAGGTCCCAATGGTCCAGGAACCTGAATCCCTGCCCCCTGCACCAGTCCCTCAGCCACACATTCATCTTCCACCTCACTCCATTCCTGCCCTCACCTTCCCGTGGCACAGGCAGTAATCCTGAGATTACTACCTTTGCTTTCCTCTTTCTCAGCTGTCTCCCTAATTCCCTGTACTCCCTTTTCATGACCCCTTCTCCCTTCCTACCCACATCAGCGGTACCAATATGTACCGCTACCTCAGGCTCCTCTCCCTCCCACCTCAGGATTTCCGGGACGCGACTAGCGACATCCTGGATCCCGGCCCCAGGGAGGCAGACCACCATGCGAGAATCCCGCCTACCTGCGCAGAAACGCCTGTCTGTCCCCTTCACCATCGAGTCCCCGATTAATACCGCCTTCCTCCTCTTTTCCTTAGCCCTCTGAGTTACAGGGCTGGACTCCACTGCGGAGACACGGCCACTGCTGCTTCCCCCAGGCGGGCTGTCCCCCCCAGCAGTACTCAAGCAGGAGTACTTGTTGTGCAGGGGCAAATCCACTGGGGTGCTCTCAACCACCCTAGCCTTACCCTTCCTGGCCATCACCCACTTGGCCTCCTCCCGTTGCCCTGGTGTGACCACCTGATGATAGCTCTTGTCTATCACCTCCTCATTCTCCCTCATCAGCCTAAGATCCTCGAGCTGCAGTTCCAGCTCCCTAACACGGTCCCTCAGGAACCGCAGCTCGACACACCCCTCACAGATGTGGATGTCCGGGAGGCCAGATGCCTCCAGGACCTCCCACATCCTACACTGGGAACAACACACTGGTTTCACACTCATACTGGACACTTTATGTCAAGTAAGACAGTGAAAAGTTAATAAGAGTGTAAGGAAACAAAAACTCACCCCTGCTCGTCCAAGCCCTGTGAGCCAAAGCCCTGACAGCTCACTCAACTTCCCACTCACTCTGCTGCCCGCTACGATGCTGCCCGCTGTATACTTTGGTGCGCTTTTAAACCCTCCAAAAACTTCCCCAGGCCTCTCCTGGCCCGACTTCCGGTTTTGAAAAAAACCTCCGATTTTAAACCCAAAATTAACTGAAAAAATAAATAATTAATTAAAGTCAGAAAACCCACTCTCTTACCCTCAGCCTGCTCCTGGGAACAAATCCCTGATATTAACAACTGATATTAAACCCAAACAACTGAGATTAAACCCAAACAACTGAGATTAAACCCAAACAACTGATATTAAACCCAGAACAACTGAGATTAAACCCAGAACAACTGATATTAAACCCAAACAACTGAGATTAAACCCAAAACAACTGAGATTAAACCTAAACAACTGATATTAAACCCAAACAACTGAGATTAAACCCAGAACAACTGATATTAAACCCAAACAACTGATATTAAACCCAAACAACTGAGATTAAATCCAAACAACTGATATTAAACCCAAACAACTGAGATTAAATCCACAACAACTGGGATTAAACCCGAACAACTGAGATTAAACCCAAACAACTGAGATTAAACCCAAACAACTGAGATTAAATCCAAACAACTGAGATTAAATCCAAACAACTGATATTAAACCCAAACCACTGAGATTAAACCCAAATAACGGAGAGTAAACCCAAACAACTGAGATTAAATCCAAACAACTGAGATTAAACCCACAACAACTGGGTTTTTGAAAAATCAGGCAGCATCCTGGTAAATCTCCTCTGCACTCTTTCCAGTGCTTCCACATCCTTCTTATAGTGAGCTAATAAACCTGTTGGACTTTAACCTGGTGTTGTTAAACTTCTTACTTCGATCAGACAGCCAGTTACCTATCCAATCGGCTAACTTTCCCTCTATCCCACACCTCCTCACTTTCATCATAAGCCGACCTTATCAAACGCCTTACTAAAATCCATGTATATGACATCAACTGCCCTACCTTCATCAACACACTTCGTTACCTCCTCAAAAAATTCAATCAAATTTGTGAGGCACGACTTGCCCTTCACGAATCCGTGCTGACTATCCCGGATTAATCCGCATCTTTCTGAATGGTCGTAAATCCCATCCCTAAGGACCTTTTCCATCAATTTACCAACCACCGAAGTAAGACTAACCGGTCTATAATTACCAGGGTCATTTCTATTCCCTTTCTTAAACAGAGGAACAACATTCGCCATTCTCCAGTCCTCTGGCACCATCCCCGTAAGAAGTCTCACAACACCAGGTTAAAGTCCAACAGGTGCTACCAAATAAACCTGTTGGACTTTAACCTGGTGTTGTGAGACTTCTTACTGTGCTTACCCCAGTCCAACGCCGGCATCTCCACATCATGACCATCCCCGTGGAAAGTGCGGACCCAAAGATCAAAGCCAAAGGCTTTGCAATCTCATCCCTTGCTTCCCAAAGAATCCTAGGATACATTTCATCAGGCCCAGGGGACTTATCGACCTTCAGTTTATTCAAAACTGCCAGGACATCCTCCCTCCGAACATCTATTTCCTCCAGCCTATTAGCCCGTAACACCTTCTCTTCCTCAAAAACATGGCCCCTCTCCTTGGTGAACACTGAAGAAAAGTATTCATTCATCACCTCGCCTATCTCTACTGACGCCATACACAAGTTCCCACGACTCTCCTTGACCAGCCCTAACCTCACCCTGGTCATTCTTTCATTCCTCACATAAGAGTAAAAGAGTAAACGTCGGGTGACTTTAACTTTCCAAATATTGATTGGAACCTTTATAGGTCGAATAGTTCGGGTGTGGCAGTGTTTGTACAGGGTGTGCAGGATAGGCCGACAAGAGCTGGGGCCACATTGGACTTGGTACAGGGTAATGAACCGGGCCAAGTATTAGATTTGGTTGTGGGAGAGCACTTTGGAGATAGTGACCACAATTCGGTGTCTTTCATTATTGCAATGGAGAGGGAGAGGGCCATACGGCAGGGCAAGGTTTATAATTGGGGGAGGGGTAATTATGATGCGATTAGGCTAGAATTAGGGAGCATAAGATGGGAACAGAAACTGTCAGGGAAAGGCACAAATGAAAAGTGGAGCTTGTTCAAGGAACAAATACTGCATGTCCTTGATAGGCATGTCCCTGTCAGGCAGGGAGGAAATGGCCGAGTGAGGGAACCATGGTTCACAAAAGAGGTTGAATGCCTTGTCAAGAGGAAAAAGGAAGCGTATCTAAGGATGAGAAAACAAGGTTCAGTTGGGTCGCTTGAGGGTTACAAGGTAGCAAGGAATTAGCTTAAAAAAGGGCTTAGGAGAGCTGGGAGGGGGCATGAGAAGTCCTTGGTGGGTTGGATCAAGGAAAACCCCAAGGCTTTTTACTCTTATGTGAAAAATAAAAGAATGACCAGGGTGAGGTTAGGGCCGGTCAAGGATAGTAGTGGGAACTTGTGCATGGAGTCCGAAGAGGTAGGAGAGGCAATGAATGAATACTTTTCTTCAGTGTTCACCAAGGAGAGGGACCATGTTTTTGAGGATGAGAGTGGGATACAGGCTGATAGGCTGGAGGAGGTAGATGTTCTGAGGGAAGGTGTATTAGCAATTTTGAAAAACCTGAGGGTCGATAAGTCCCCTGGGCCAGATGGGATATATCCTAGGATTCTTTGGGAGGCAAGGGATGAGATTGCAGAGCCTTTGACTTTGATCTTTGGGTCCTCACTTTCCACGGGGATTGTGCCAGAGGACTGGAGAGTGGCGAATGTTGTTCCTCTGTTCAAGAAAGGAAATAGGAATGACCCTGGTAATTATAGGCCGGTTAGTCTTACTTCGGTGGTCGGTAAGTTAATGGAAAAGGTCCTGAGGGATAGGATTTATGACCATTTGGAAAGATGCAGCTTAATCCGTGATAGTCAGCACGGATTCGTGAAGGGTAAATCTTGCCTCACAAATTTGATTGAATTCTTTGAGGAGGTAACTAAATGTGTAGATGAAGGTAGAGCACTTGATGTCATATACATGGATTTTAGTAAGGCGTTTGATAAGGGTCCCCATGGTTGGCTCATGAAGAAAGTAAGGAGGTGTGGGATAGGGGGAATTTTGGCCGATTGGGTAAGTAACTGGCTATCTCAGTGAATACGCCGGCATCTCCACATCATATCTCATAGAAGACAGAGGGTGGTGGAAAATTTTCAGACTGGAGACCAGCTACCAGTGGTGTACCACAGGGATCAGTGCTGGGTCCTCTGCTATTTGTGATTTTTATCAATGACTTGGAGGAGGGGACTGAAGGGTGGGTCAGTAAATTTGCTGATGACATGAGCAGCCTGGGAATGGAGGGATACAAACGATTGGTCTAGTTGGACCAAGGAGCGGCACAGGCTTGGAGGGCCGAAGGGCCTGTTTCCTGTGCTGTACTGTTCTTTGTTCTTTGTATGACACCAAGATTGGTGGAGTAGTGGATGAGGTGGAGGGCCGTTGTAGGCTGCAAAGAGACAATGATAGGATGCAGAGCTGGGCCGAAAAATGGCAGATGGAGTTTAACACTGACAAGTGCGAGGTGATTCATTTTGGTAGGACAAATTTGAATGCGGATTACAGGGTCAACGGCAGGGTTCTGAGGAATGTGGAGGAACAGAGAGATCTTGGGGTTCATATCCACAGATCTCTGAAGGTTCCCACTCAAGTGGATAGAGCCCTGAAGAAAGCCTATAGTATGTTAGCGTTTATTAACAGGGGGTTTGAGTTTAAGAGCCATTGGGTTATGCTGCAACTGTACAGGACCTTGGTGAGACCACATTTGGAATATTGTGTGCAGTTCCGGTCACCTCACTATAAGAAGGATGTGGAAGCATTGGAGAGAGTGCAGAAGAGATTTACCAAGATGCTGCCTGGTTTGGAGGGTAGGTCTTATGAGGAAAGGTTGAGGGAGCTAGGGCTTTTCTCTTTAGAGCGGAGGAGGATGAGGGGAGACTTAATTGAGGTTTATAAGATGATGAGGGGGATAGATAGAGTGGACGTTCAGAGACTATTTCCTCGGGTGAATGTAGCTGTTACTGGAGGCATAACTATAAGGTTCATGGTGGGAGGTATAGGGGGGATGTCCGAGGTAGGGTCTTTACTCAGAGAGTGGTTGGGGTGTGGAATGGACTGCCTGCTGTGATAGTGGAGTCGGACACTTTAGGAACTTTCAAGTGGTTATTGGATAGGCACATGGAGCACACCAGAATGACAGGGAGTGGGAGAGCTTGATCTTGGTTTCGGACAAAGCTCGGCACAACATCGAGGGCCGAAGGGCCTGTACTGTGCTGTACTGTTCTATTACTGAGACTAGCTTTGGAGGTTCCAGATTTATTAATTGAATTTAAGTTCCGCCAGCTGCTGTGCTGGGATTTGGACCCATGTCCCCAGAGCATTACCCTGGACCTCTGTATCACCAGTCCACAGTGACATTACCATTACACCACCATCTCCCAAATCCTGTGTGATATGTGGCTGAATGATTTCCTCCCTGCTCCCCCCTCCACCCCCACCAGGTTCGACCCCATAAATCCACCCACCCCCTCAGCCGACTGAAGCAAGGAGGACAATAATTCCCTGGTGCTTTCTCCATGGCAACATCTCAACCAATCAGTCTGAAAATGCAGTACAAATTGTTGCTCCTTTGAAATTTGGCATTCTTGCATCTGTCATGATGAGTGTATAGCCGACTGAAATAACAGTGGGGGAAGGAAATCTGGAGCAGTCAGTCAGTTATGGCTCAGTGCATAGCAGACACGCCTCTGGCTTTGATGGTTTGGTCATCACATTTCCAGCATGTTTGGAGACTCTGAGGTCAGGGAACATGCTGTATACATGGAAGTCTTTCTTTTGAACTACGAAGCCCATTGTGATAGCTTAAAGAATAGGATGGAAAGTATGTTAAGATATGGATTGGTATTCACACATTCAGCATTCAGGGTTTAACCTCGTCAATTTATATTTGACTATCACATTCGTAGTGAGAATATATTTTTACTACTCAAGAACAAACGCTAATTCACTGTGCAATGCAAACTCTGGGGATTTCCCAGAATGTTCAGTATGCTCATTAAAAACTATATCTATCTTAATTTTTATTTCAAATCCTTGACTGGAAATGTTCCTCTTTTTAATAAGTTGGCAGATCTTCTGAGCTGTTTTCCTGGGCTGCCTGAGATCTCACACATGACATGGTGTTGTCCAGGGTGACTAACTATCCCGTATTTCACGGGGATGGAGCCATCATTTCACCTTTTGTCCCGCATCCCGTTTGTCGGTTCCCAGGCATGCCTTTTGTCCCATACTCCTCAAACAGTGACTGGGAGACATGCTGGGGATTCTCCTCTTACTGCTGCCCTTGTGTATTGCTTTTGGGAATTGTGCACCTTCACTTGTGCTGTCATTGACCCATTTAGCTATGTGCTTGAGAGATGGGGAGGAGAAGGACTCCAGACTAATGCTGAAGGAGTTTGGGCCTTTAAGGCTGCCACTCACGTACCCACTCCCTGAAAAAACATAGTACATTGTAAATTCTCAAAGTTAAACTGAAGGTCACTGAATTATTTGTCAATTTCTGGCTTCAGGTCAATATTGATTATTTAAGATTATTTTGCATCAACGTGTGACATTCGATGTGTGACAGACATGTTGAGACATCACCTAAATATAAACAGTTTTTCTTCTTCACGTTACTTTTTTTTGTTCTGCTTCATTACAGGCAACTTCATTCTCGGCAAATTTTTTGCAGTTGAATCCAATGAACTTTCGCAGGAAATAAAAAAAATATATAATCACTTGGACTTTACAAAGAAACTCTTGAGCTTTCATTTCCCCTCTGCTCACTCTGTAAAATCACACCATTGCCAGCCCCATATCTTTCGTCACCCATACTAATGGCAGACAATCATTTATACTGAGCAATTTTCTGTAAGTAATCAGTTGGTTTCGTATTGCTAACAAAAGAGACAGGCTGTTGAAGCTGTTCGCCATACACTCATCAGGACAGATGCAAGAATGCCAAATTTCAAAGGCAACAACAATTTATATTGCATGAGAAAAGGGTGCTGATTGGCTGGCAAGTTGACTCTGGTTGAGGTGTTGCCATGTAGAAAGCACCAGGGAACTACTGTCGCCCATGCTTTAGTTTAATTTAGATCATAGAATCCTACAGTGCAGAAGGAGGCCATTGGGCCCATCGAGTCTGCACCAAGCACAATCCCACCCAGGCCCCTATCCCTATAACCCCATGCATCATTGGACTATGGGAGAAAACCGGAGCACCAAGGCGCAATGCCTGGACGTGTTCCCTTTGCCTGTGGAGGACAGGTTCCTGAGTATTAATATATGTTGCTTTGAACCAGCATAAGTGAGCCATTTTGCGAGGCCAACCGAGAATCTTAAATTGGTTGTTAGTGTAATTTTTACCACACTCATAATTGTTCAACCAGAGCTGTCTAATCACAGAATCACACCTAACTTTAGACATTATATTCTGAGTTTTGCAAGCAGGGGCAGGTAGAGCCAATTTCCTTCACAGTGGTAGTCAGTTAAAAGGCACTGCTAGAAATAAAAGATGCACCCCAGCCATTTCAGGCAATTCAACCAGATCTTCACAACTCACTAATGTTAACTCCACAATCACAGAATTTTATAGTACAGAAGGAGCCTATTCAGTCCATTGTGTCTGCGGCACCTCTTGAAAAGCTATCCAATTATCCCCCCTCCCCCATAAGGTTTTCCTTTACAAGTGTACATCCGATTCCTTTTTGAACATTACTTATGAATTTGCTTCCATAACCCTTTTCAGGCAATTCATCCCAAATCACAAGTTGGTGTGTGAGACAAAAAGACAATTCCCCCCAGGTCTTTTGCCAATTGTATTAATTACCTGATTCCCTGTACATAACACTCTCTGCTGTTTTCGGACAGATTGAACTGTTTATTAACTGTAATTCAGTTTGTACTGCTAGTACGTAGGAGCTAAATGTGTCATTACTGAAGTGGAATTGTTTATATCGAGCATGGTGACATACTAGCTGGGTGACGGGATTACAATTAACTCATTGTAGGAATGAGACTGTACCGTATTAGCACATGCACATGGATATCTGCAATCTGAAACTTAAAAACTAACATTAGAAATCACACTGAGGAAAAAGTGTCAAACATTTCTTCCCTGGTTTAAATTTAAGTGACATTAAAACATGATTGATCTCAACTTCTTCGCAAGGCAACTAAACTCTAATTGACTTCATCCTTCATAATTCTTTCACCAATTAAACTCTCTGACTTTCACAGTTCCTTTACCAAGCACTTAGCACTGATTAACCTGGGGCTGGTTAGCTCATACCTAGCTTTCTCCTTTGGCTTTAAGGGTGTTTATAGAACCATGGAACCCCTACAGTGAAGAAAGAGATCATTCAGTCCATCGACTCTGCACCAACTCTCCAAAAGAGCACCCACCCCAAACATTCCCTCTGCCCCATCCCCGTAACCCCATGCATTTACCATAGCCAATCCACCTAACTTGGACACCAAGAGGCAATTTACCAAAGTCAATCCACGTAACCTGCTTATCTTTGAACTCCTGAAGAAGCTGAGAAGCAGAATAATGCACACTTGACCTGACTTACTTGAGCATCACTAGAAGACATCTACTAACATCCACCTATATCTTACTTTTTTAAAAGCTGCATTTGGTACCTTGGGACCTTCACAGTCTGATTTCCTGCTATTATATTTTTGTCACGCCTTTTATATCAACTTCTTCAAAAAGGGAGGGAGACAGAAAGCAGGAAACTACAGGTCAGTGAGCTTAACATCTGTCATAAGGAAAATGTTAGTAACCACGATTTAACATTTTATATATAACAGGGTACTTAGAAAAATTCAAGGCAATCAGGCAGAGTCAACATGTTTTTGTGAAAGGGAAGTCATGTTTAACCAATTTATTGGAGTTCTTTGTAGGAGTCACATGTGCTGTGGATAAAGGGTGAATGTACTGTATTTCAATTTCTGGAAGATGTATGATAAGGTGCTGCATCAAAGGTTATTGTAGAAAATAAAAGCCCATGGTGTAGGGGGTAATAAATTGGCGTGAATATCAAATTGGCTAGCTAACAGGAAACGGACAGAAGGCACTAGTATGTCATTTTCTGGTGCAGAATGTGACGAGTGGTGTGCCACAGGGATCAAGGCTGGGGCCAACTCTTTACAATTTGGATGAATGACTTGGATAAAGGGACTGAAAGAATGGTTGCTAAATTTGCTGACGACACAAAGATAGATAGGAAAGTGAAGTGTGAAGATAGCGTACAAAGAACAAAGAAAATTACAGCACAGGAACAGGCCCTTCGGCCCTCCAAGCCTGCACCGACCACGCTGCCCGACTTAACTCAAACCCCCTACCCTTCTGAGGAACATATCCCTCCATTCCCATCCTATTCATGTACTTGTCAAGACGCCCCTTAAAACTCACTACCGTATCCGCTTCCACTACGTCCCCCAGCAACGAGTTCCAGGCACCCACTACTCTCTGTAAAAAATCTGCCTCATACATCTCCTTTAAACCTATGCCCCCTAGTAATTGACTCTTCCACCCTGAAAAATTGCTTCTGACTATCCACTCTGTCCATGCCTCTCATAATTTTGTAGACTTCTATCAGGTCTCCCCTCAACCTCCGTCGCTCCAGTGAGAACAAACCAAGTTTCTCCAACCTCTCCTCATAGCTAATGCCCTCCATACCAGGCAACATCCTGGTAAATCTTTTCTGTACCCTCTCCAAAGCCTCCACATCCTTTTGGTAGTGTGGCGACCAGAATGGAACACTATATTCCGAGTGCAGCCTAACTAAGGTTCTATAAAGCTGCAACATGACTTGCCAATTTTTAAACTCAATACGCCGGCCGGTGAAGGCAAGCATGCCATATGCCTTCTTGACTACCTTCTCCACCTGCATTGCCAGTTTCAGTGACCTGTGTACCTGTACACCCAGATCCCTTTGCCTATCAATATTCTTAAGGGTTCTGCCATTTACTGTATATTTCCTATCTGTATTAGACCTTCCAAAATGCATTACCTCACATTTGTCCAGATTAAACTCCATCTGCCATCTCTCCGCCCAAGTCTCCAACTGATCTATATCCTGCTGTATCCTCTGATGGTCCTCATCGCTATCTGCAAATCCACCAACCTTTGTGTCGTCCGCAAACTTACCAATCAATCCAGTTACATTTTCCTCCAAATCATTTATATATATTACAAACAGCAAAGGTCCCAGCACTGATCCCTGAGGAACGCCATTTGTCACAGCCCTCCATTCAGAAACACACCCTTCCACTGTTACCCTCTGTCTTCTTTGACCGAGCCAGTTTTTTATCCACCATGCCAGGTCACCTCTGATCCCATGCGACTTCACCTTCTGCACCAGTCTGCCATGAGGAACCTTGTCAAAGGCCTTACTGAAGTCCATGTAGACAACATCCACTGCCCTACCCTCATCAATCACCTTCGTCACTTGCTCGAAAAACTCGATCAAGTTCGTGAGACACAACCTCCCCGTCACAAAACCATGTTGCCTCTCACTAATATGTCCACTCATTTCCATGTGGGAATAAATCCTGTCTCAAAGAATCCTCTCCAATAATTTCCCTACCACTGATGTAAGGCTCACCGACCTGTAATTACCTGGATTATTCTTGCTACCCTTCTTAAACAAAGGAGCAACATTGGCTATTCTGCAATCCTCTGGGACCTCCCCTGTAGCCAGTGAGGATACAAAGATTTCTCTCAAGGCCCCAGCAATATCGTTCTATTTCCCTCTCCTGTGAAAGAAACTTTCTTCCTCTCCAGGCCTTGTAACACCAGGTTAAAGTCCAACAGGTTTATTTGGTATCATGAGCTTTCGGAGCACTGCTCCTTCATGAGGTGAGTCATTCAATCCAATGCCGGCATCTCCACATCTTCAGGCCCTAACTGCTTTCTGTGGTGACTGGCTCCACATTCTCATCATTTTCAAGGAAAATAATTTTTTCCTGGATTCTTTATTAGTCAGAGGCTAGGTTTTCCAGCCCACCACACGTGGCTCCCCCTGACAGATGTGGCGGGCCATTTAAATTGCCGTTTGCTTCCGCAGGACCCTAATATCCCACTATTTGGGAGGGGCCAAAAAAGCCTGGCCACGGTCTTGTATTTATGGTCCCTAGTTTTGAACTTTGTCACAGTTGGAAACGTTTTTTCTACGTTCACCTATCAAAGAAGTTAATCATTTAAAAACTCTTGTCTGTAATGGGATGTCTTTCAATCCCATCAAGCAGATGTCTGTTCCCTTGCTTTAACTTATGTTCCCCTATTTCTTCATTCTACTTCTGTTCACCTGCCAACCCCTGGAACCTAACACTGTTCTATTCCTAATCTTTCCCATCCTGGCCTTCCTCCACCCTGCCTGGTCTACTTATCCCCCTTTCTCAGCTGTACCCCAGCTATCTCTGCTGTCTGTTCCTTCATCACCACCACCCCTCCCCCTGTCCCCAGGTTTCTTCCTACCCCTGAGGTTTGTGCCTTCGCCTGCAAGGAAGAACACAGAGAGGTGTAGGTGTACATAATGGCTTGTGTGGATAACAGGGAAGAATATGAGTGGAGGATGACTGCAAAGCATGGGTGTGAGAGGACAGTAGGATGATGGTGATTATTCATTTATTTGTTCATCAAATGTGGGCATCCTTGCCAAGAATAAGTTTTATTATCCATCCCTATTTCCGCTTGAGCCACCACCTTCCACCCACTGCAGTCCATGTGATGTAGCTATACCCACAGTGCTGTTGAGAGGGAGTCCCAGGATTTTGACCCAGTCACAGTAAAGGAAAGGAACTAGAAAGTGTTGATGTTCCCATGCATCTGCTTCCCTTGTTCTTCTAGGTGGTAGAGTTTGTGGGTTTGGAAGGTGAGTTGTTGGAGCATATCTTGTAGATGTTAAACACTGCTGCTGCTGTGTGCCGGTGATGGAGGGAGTGGATGTTTAAGGTGGCAGATGTGGTGCTATACGAGTGGGTTGCTTTGTTCTGGACAGTATCAAGCTGCTGGAGTGTTGTTGAAGCTGCATTCACCCAGACAAACCAGGTGAGTGTGAGTATTGGCTGCTCACAAGTGGATGTGAGGTGATGTCTTCAAGAGGAATGAGGGGTGCTGTGAGGTGTGTGATTCTGAGGTGTGCTGTGCAGGAGAATGCTGGGAACTCAGAGTGTAGGGTTTGGCAGCTGAAGGTGCCATGCTACTCAGCTGTCCTGTCCTCCTGAAGTCCTGGATGCTCTCAGTGCACTGTCTTCACATCGAAGGGACCACTCAGATACCGCTGATCTCCTCAGTCACTTCCATCCATGGCTGTTGGCTAGAAAGTTAGACCTCTTCCTCTTTGGAATATCTCATCTCACTGCAGACCCTCAGATCCAGGTAAGAGTGAGATAGCCGGGAGGTGGCAGTGTCTTCATCAATCAGAGGGACAGGTGTAGGGTCAACTTCTAGTTGAGGTTCAACATTGGCAATGGTCGTCCAAATAGCTGGTAATGAGGCCTGCACTGGCACAGGCTCCCTACTCCTGAGATGGTCCAGGTGTTGTTTCCTTTGCACTTTGACCTTATAAGACACGGACCCCATTCTTTGCGTTATGATCCTGGGGACCCAACTGAGGCCATCCCCAAAATTCCTCACGTGGACTGGGCTGTTGGTTTTGAATGTTTTTTCTGTCCTTACAGAATCCTGGTTCTTCTTCTGAAACTTTTGTTGGGACTCCACCCTCCCCGCCAAGTTTGGGAACACTAAGCTTAATCGTGTCTGAAGCCTCTGTCCCATTAACAATTCTGCTGGGGCAATTCCTATCTGATTATTCATTTATTTGTTCATCAGATGTGGGATGTCCTACAGTCAAATAAAAATTGTGCCAGTTTGGACTCTATGGAAGCTGCGGGTTGCTTCTTGATACTGAGCTTAACAGTCCATTCAGCCAACCCATTCGATGCCGGGTGATAGGTTGATATCCTAATGTGCTTGATTTCATTGGAAAAGATGAAGGTCTGAAACTTGGTGCTAGTAAAGGCAGCGCTATTGTCAGAAACCAGGACGTCAGGTATCCTGTGTGTGCAGAAGCTTTGTTGTAGTTTCTCAATGGTAGCTTGGGAAGTGGTGGAACTCATGCAATCTATCTCCAACCACTTGCAGTGTGTGTCGATCATAATTAAGAACATGGAGCTCAAAAAAGACCCAGCGAAGTCTACATTCACTCGCGCCCCAGGGCCTACCACGGGTGGCACGGTAGCATTGCTGCTTCACAGTGCCAGGGACCCGGATTCCAGGCTTGGGTCACTGTCTGTGTGGAGTTTGCACATTCTCCAAGTGCCTACGTGGGTTTCCTCCGGGTGCTCCAGTTTTCTTCCACATTCTGAAAGACGTGCTGGTTAGGTGCATTGAATCAAACAGGCACCGGTCTGTGGCAACTAGAGGAATTTCACAGTAACTTCATTGCAGTGTTAATGTAAGCCTTACTTGTGACTAATAAATAAATAAACTTTTATAAACTACCAAGCCACTCCTATGGATGTTGGGAGACTGAGGGGAGGGAGTTTTTGATTCTCTTGATTCGACTCATACTGTCTGACCATACTGTGGGTATTGTCTGCATCAAGACAATTTTAGCTCCTGGCTAGCATTTTCATCTTTGAAATCCCAGGGGGGGCTATGGTGTAATTCCATAAGTATCGGACGTCGCCCTGGGCGAGGGACACCTACATGGGAACCCCAGAGGATGATACCATCCTCAACACTGAACACGTCTTTCTTCATCCAGTATAGAATCCTTATAGAATCAGAAAATCCCTACAATACAGAAGGCCATTCAGCTCATCGAGTCTGCACCAACCACATCCAGGCCCTATTTCCACAACTCTCATTTACCCTGCTAATCTTCCTGACACTAGGGTCAATTTAGCATGGCCAATCAATCTAACCCACACATCTTTGGACCATGGGAGGAAGCCGGAGCACCCAGAGGAAACACATGCAAGACACGGGGAGAATGTGCAAACTCCAGACAGACAGTGACCGGAGGGTGGAATTGAACCTGGATCCCCGGCACTGTGAGGCAGCAGTGCTAACCACTATGCCACCATGCCGCCCCAGTAATGTTTCATTTCATCTGAGGGTTGTCCTCTGAATCCCCCATGTAATATTATATGTTTGAATTTAGATAGGACTGGGTCCTTTTGCATCCAGGCCTTGATTTGCCTTGCAGACACCGACAAGGTGTCCAGAAAATTGAGGGTTATCACGACCTCGTCCACAGATGTTAATGAAGCCAGGCTTATGGGCAACAGCAGATGACTCAGCATTAGCTATCTGGTCCTGGGCAGTGCTCTAGGAGGTATTCATAAGCTGCCAGTAACAAAGCCCAATGCTGTATCCAGGCAGAGACAAAAGGGTGTATTGCCTTGTCTTCTTTAAAAAGTCCTAGCAATGGTTTATGATCAGTTACTATGATGAAGCATCTAATGCCTCTGCTAGCATCTGGGAGGGTCCTGGATGCATATGCAATAGGCTTCTCTGTTCCATCTCTCTAGCAGTGAGCTAGCACCAATCCAACCACATAAGGGGAGGTTTCATCTGTCAAGCATAGGATCCTTTTTGGGGTCAAAATGGGCCAATAATCAGAGGACAAAAGTTGCTGTTTAACGCTGTTGATAGCCTCCAACTGTGGCACCCCCAGGACCACCTTTAATGTTTCCATAGTAAGGCATGCAAGGGGGCCAGTAAAGAAACTGAATTAGGAATAATCCTCCCGTAATAATTCACTAACCCCCAGAAGAATTTCAATTCCGTGGGGTTCCTTGGAAATGGCGCCTCCTTAATGGCCTTCACCTTGTCTTCAACTGGATGAAGGCCTTTGCAATCACCCGGTAGCCCAAATAGATCATGGTACTTGCTTGGAAGACACATTTTTCCCTTTTCCGGCATACCCCGACCTCTGAAAATTGCTGTAATACTTCTTCCTGGTTTGGTAGGTGTTCACGTTGAAGGAGGAAATTTTCCAGAAAACCATATTTTGTATCATCAAACATATTTACTTATTGGACTAATTGGCACCACTCATAACGGGCCAACAATGCAGAGGGGCACCCCCGGATGGATATTCGATCGGGTCCCCCCCTGCACAGCTGAGAGACTCGCGAATTTCAAAGACTACGGAAGATCCCTAATCTGCCTAGCAACAGCGCGCAGCTGCATTTTAAACTGGCCAAGGACGATCAAGATCTCTACGAAACGAGACATAGAGTGGGTTATCAAAACCAAGCTATCACTGAAATATTACCAATTCGGCCAAGGCAGACATAAAAATCTGATAAACTAAGATATAAGAATAAAAGATTAGAATGAAATACTCCAGACACCCAACAGGACAGGATGACATTAACACTCAATCTCACAAGCAAGAAACACAGACACGAAACAATAAGATCAATTCAGATAAGAGGACACATAGAGAAGATAATGGGAAACGCATTTAGACACCGGGGCAGGACCAAGTAATCCCATTAACACGAACACACACCATACAAATGCTAATCGATGAAACTTCCTAGGGACTTTTTAAACTGATAGACCATTTTAATACATAAGATAACACACATATAGCCAATGTTCCCGCTCAAATTAAATGTTCCCGCTCGAATTTGAAACTCTATAAAGATACACCGCTGATGTGATTTGATTGAGATCGAGCTGACCAGCCCACTGTTAGGGAGCGGGTTATGTTGGATCTCCCTAGGATCCTAGCAATTGTACAATAAAGACACGCTTTGAACCTTGATTTGCGACTCAACTTCTATTCTGCACTGGTAAAGGGATATTTCCCTACAACAAAATGGCGTAGTCGGCAGGATTTGATATCTGACTTCTGACTGATGGCCACAGTTTGAAAGTCGGGATCAAATTTAAACGAATCTGATACAAATCCAGAGCAGTCAAAGGCGAGTGCAGGTCTCCGTTCAAAGTGAGGTACCTTTAAGGGTTAGGGTTTGTCTGTTTTAAGTATTGTTGTCTTGTAGAACTGTATAATCTTGCCTAAGTTTTTAAATTGAAACAGAAGTCCGCACTAAAGAGGTACAGGTCAGAACGACCGCGTGGAAGAAGGTAAGTAACTTTTAACTTTAATAGGAGTAAAGGACCAGAGGTAAAGATAGCAGGTTTTGGGCTATTTGATAACAGGAATTAAGACTAATATAAAGATAAGTACCGCATGCAGAATTAATTGGTGTAACTAACCCAGGATTGTAAATGAAACCGCTGTCTGTGCCAAGGCAATAGGACAAGGGAGTGCTTGACTCAAGGTGCCCTACCCTAAACTGGACGTTAAGAGGAGAAATCTCCCACGCTAAGGTTGGGTTTTGAAGCGGGCGCTAAGAGGCACAGGCACTCAGGGTGCAAGGCACGGACAGTGTAAATCGGGTAACAACACTGACTCTGAAGGGACGAACAACCTCAGAGTCGATACAGTTACTAACTATAACAGGGGCTTTGATAACAGATACATATGTGTAAGTGTTGAGGAAAAGGGGACCCGATCCATCCTGACCAAGAGACACGACGACGGAGGATCCATTAGGGACCCGGGCGGAGTTTGATAACCTTGTTCGTCTGTAGGGAACACCACAGCCCATAGCAGGATACCCGGTTTTGGGGTAACGGATCAACCCTGCTAGTGGGGGTGGTGGCCAAGCGGGAGGCGTTGTACTTAGAGGGGCTGGGAACAGGGGCCGACAAACCCACTAAACAACCAGCACACATCCCAATAAGACAACACAAAATAGACCAAGCGTGAGGTGTCAGGAATAGTTGGGGGAGCCCGGGGGAAAGAGACCCACTGGGACCCCACTACGAGGCCCTACAGCAATACAGACGGTGCTGGGGCAGTATCAGTGACAGGAGATAAGGGAGAGAGTTGAGGCACTTTTACTGTTGGAGCCAGCATACGGGGGTTGCAGGACTGCTAGACAGAAAAATGGCAGACCACGTCGTTAAGGGAGAAACTGCAGTAGCTCTCATTTTGAAGTATCTGTTAGCCAGAGAAGCGATTGTTGCAAAGATGAAACGGAACGGGTGGAACGCATCACAAACTTTAGAAGATCAAAGAAAGTGGGTAGACGGAGTTAAACGGGACAAAACAAAAGTAATGGGAGTAATATTAGTGACCCAGTTAGCTGGACTAATTGAGGAAGTAAATGCCTCAATGGAGGAGAGACACAAAGAGACAGAACAAATTAAAGTATTACAGGAGAGAGTGAGGGAATTAGAACACAGAAGCCACACTGCGGAGATAACGCAGAGATCAGAGGAAACGGACCCTCGGCGCCCATACGAGTCAGTGCAGAAACATACAGCCACTCCAGCATCAGAAGAAAACATAGAAAATTATAATCTAGCGCCAGTCACGAGAGGAGGGACGTTAGCACAACCAAAGGCAACCTATAAGCCTTTTACGCCAGGGGAAAGGCAGCAGATGGATAGGAGAGATCTTAGTTTTTGTATTTCAGTGTGTTTGTGAGATCTGGTAGCTTGTCGAATGTAGGTGGTTGTTGTTGTAATTAGATTGAGAGCAGGGAGCTCTTTGTTCCTGTGGAATGTTTGCTGCAGGCAGTGGGTGCAGTGTATTGCACCTTGGTTTAGCCTCAGGGGGCTGGGAGAGTGTTAAAACTGTTAAAAATTAAAGTGATAGGATTTCTTGAATTTACTTCTGTTTTGAGTCAATTACAGTTTGGAAGAAAGAAGAATAAAAGCGATTGTCTTAATCAATGTTCTGTATTCTCTTTGAATGTTTTACACTCATCCCAGTCTGAAATGATAAGTTTGAATGAAAAAGGATGTACTGTGGAATGACTTTTGGAAGCTTCCATGTGTATGTGTGTGTGTGTTTAAACAAAGTGGTTGCGTGGATGCTTTGTTGTTGTTTGTTTTAATGTTAAGAAAGGATTTAAACCTTGGAAGGAAGCATGTGCTCTTTCCTTTGTCTTGAAGTAGAAATTATAAGAGTTAGTTGATGAGTTAAGAGAAGAAAATAAGTTATTTTGTGGAAAGGTAGAAAAGCAGGAACAAAAGACTGAGGTCTATGAATTAGTTTAAAGTATATCAAGTCAGTGAAATACAGTATTAATCGCAGAATATCGCGATTTGCGAACGTCAGATAGTTTAGTATTCTGAACTAGTTAAAATTATGTACTGCCGTCGGAATTTCATGAGCCATCAAGGTTCAAGGTTTGCCAAATATAAAAGCACTGCAAAGCTTAAAATCTAGCCAGTTAAGAAACCAAAATGTTCCTAATCAAATAACTGGTATGTATTGTACCTGCTTTGATTTTGATTCGGCGCCTGTTACTTTTCCCAGAGTGCGGGGGTTTCGATCTGGAGCTCAGTTTAAAAATAGAAACGGCTTGAATTAAAAGGGTTTGGATATCACGGTTACGATGTGTAAAGTGGTATGATACAACTGCCGCTTGATTATTTTTATTATACAGTATAGCACTGCCATATAGACACAAGAATAACATCAAATCCTGAAAAGCCTTAACCAACTTTGTATGATATATTCATATACTATATTGTGTATTGATAAAGACATAATTATTTTGTGAAGTACTGTGGTGTAGCGCTTGCACGCAAACAAATGATCAAATTAGAGATAGTGTAAGAGTACATCATATAAAGATCGGAACTGAATGGCATGTGATTTTAATGGGGAAAGCGATGTCTTTTGATAGGATTACGTACAAATGAATGGATGTCCAACTGCAGCCAAAAAAGGCCAGTACAAAGTGTTATTTAATTCACACTAAGCTTTCTATGGAAGGGGGATATATAGTTAAAATGTATAATGCACTAGCTAAAGACATATGAACATCAGGGAGAAGGTGGACAGAGGTATTGCCCACTAGTTTAACGAAATTAAGAGCGACCACAAATCGAACTACCGGCTTGACTCCATACGAGCTGATGACCGGGCGAGCAATGCACTTACCCGAAAACATTATTACAGGCTGGACAGATGTGGGTCCGATAAAAGATAGGATCCGACAATACATCCGAGACCTTAGCACCCAATTGAAGGGGATGCGCCGGTCCGTAATTTCTAATCAGGCACAGGTCGACGCAGAGGGGGACTCAGAAATATTACCAGAAGTCCCAAAAGCCGGGAGCCGGGTATTAACAAAAGTGCTTCCTGCAAAACCAGGATTTGCCCCAAGATGGCACGGACCTTACGAGGTCATTATTAGCGGAGATACCTGTGCCTGTATAGATATAAGGGGACAGGGGGTCTGGAAACACTGGACCCAATTAAAACTATATGAGGACAAATGAACTAAAAAATACCGTTTTGCTCATTCAACTTCCACAGGAACCAGGACCAGATCTACTATCAAGACGTCGGAACCAACTACTTTTAATTTGATTGCCTGTTTATTTTCTGTATATACTGTAATTGTAAAATACTGTTGAAAAAAAAAAAGAGCGATATGGGAACAGGGACATATCTGATAATAACCCTGACCATTGTAAATACACTCCAACACATGGGGGTTAGGGGAGCAGAACCACCAATCATGGAAGGAAACCTATTCCTGAAAACACACATCCAGATCTATGGGAATAGGACCGCTTGTTACCCCTCAGCGCGATCAGTAAACTCCCTATTCATCGCAACACCAGGGTGGCTCCCACAAGAGTTATTCACTATTGACACATCGGGGGCACCCTGCAAAGAACATATTGGGTACTTTAAGCAAGGGATACAAGGAAGGTGTGTAGAGCTCACTGAGCCGGGAATTCTAAGGGGGACGGGACCCCAACCGGAGGAGACACATGGGAACTACCCACAATGTTTTAAGGGAGAGGGATGGGGGTGCGTGCATGCCTTTGTCCCTAAAAATGATTCGTGCGCTGAGGCACATTGTGCTCTCCAGGAGTGCCGGGTCCGGGAAGGACACTTCACTTGTGACTGCAAGCAACAAAAATGCATTGCAGTCACCGCGGGTAGGCAGCTTATGTGTGGCAAGTGCAACGGCACCCACGTAAGCTCAGCCTCAGGGACATATCCATTTGATTCTCACCAAGAGGTACAATCAAGTGGACAGTCCAGGGGGAGGGAAGGTTCCACAAGATGGGGCCATGCGGTCAAACGACCCCGGGGTAATGCATGTTATCGGGTTAAAGACGGGTACGTGTTTTTATTTAAAAATGTATATATGACGGCCACAGACAGGCCTCCAAGGTTCTTTTCCGTAGGGACAATCAGACCTCTCACGGTTCCGTGCCCAAGCGAAGGGCATGTCCAGAAACGCATAGTGACCAGGGCCATCAGCGCAGAATTTTGCGCCGACTGGCAGGCCCCTGTCACACTAGGGTCTTCTTTAGGATATGGATTTCTGGGGACACTATCCCTGGGAGGCGCCGCAGGGGTGATCAGTGCCAGTAATAGGAATTTCTTCAAATGTGGACTGACCATTTTAGGAAACAACACCCTACAAGCACTGGGTGCAATTGACCAAGAACTCGCAGAACTCAGACTATACACACAACAAACGAGATATGCAGTGGACTATCAGCTAGCCAGACAAGGGGGGGTATGCACCATCATCAAGGAAAAATGCATCACATACGTACACGACGAGACACTAAACATAACAGCAGCCATGTCCGGGATACAAAAGCAATTGGATAACTTTAAACAGGGGTTAACAGGGACTGATGGGTGGTTAGGATGGCTGTTTAACACAGTTTGGGGAGCATATATTATGAAGGGATTAATCCTAGTAGTAGCCATCCTGTTCACACTCTGCCTTGGCCTAACCTGTATTAAAGTGATATGTGCAAATATTACATCAAGAATGCTACCCACTGCCAGTATCCAGATGCAAGAACTTAACAACGACACAGAAGAAGAGGAACAACGGCAAGGACAACAGCTGTACAAATCACTGTTCCTCTGAAGGTCGTCCATGGGGGGTCAGCCATGAATGGGACCCCCTGGACGAGAGGAGGGACTGAAGGAGGAAATTTTCCAGAAAACCATATTTTGTATCATCAAACATATTTACTTATTGGACTAATTGGCACCACTCATAACGGGCCAACAATGCAGAGGGGCACCCCCGGATGGATATTCGATCGGGTCCCCCCCTGCACAGCTGAGAGACTCGCGAATTTCAAAGACTACGGAAGATCCCTAATCTGCCTAGCAACAGCGCGCAGCTGCATTTTAAACTGGCCAAGGACGATCAAGATCTCTACGAAACGAGACATAGAGTGGGTTATCAAAACCAAGCTATCACTGAAATATTACCAATTCGGCCAAGGCAGACATAAAAATCTGATAAACTAAGATATAAGAATAAAAGATTAGAATGAAATACTCCAGACATCCAACAGGACAGGATGACATTAACACTCAATCTCACAAGCAGGAAACACAGACACGAAACAATAAGATCAATTCAGATAAGAGGACACATAGAGAAGATAATGGGAAACGCATTTAGACACCGGGGCAGGACCAAGTAATCCCATTAACACGAACACACACCATACAAATGCTAATCGATGAAACTTCCTAGGGACTTTTTAAACTGATAGACCATTTTAATACATAAGATAACACACATATAGCCAATGTTCCCGCTCAAATTAAATGTTCCCGCTCGAATTTGAAACTCTATAAAGATACACCGCTGATGTGATTTGATTGAGATCGAGCTGACCAGCCCACTGTTAGGGAGCGGGTTATGTTGGATCTCCCCAGGATCCTAGCAATTGTACAATAAAGACACGCTTTGAACCTTGATTTGCGACTCAACTTCTATTCTGCACTGGTAAAGGGATATTTCCCTACAACAACGTTCTAAAGTTTCTGTGACCAAGACATCGTCCAAGTGCACTGCTACCTGAGGTAACCCTTGGATTATGCTCTCCGTGAGCCATTGAAAAAGTACACATGCAGACGAGACCCGCAAATGGCAGGCAAATGTACTCATGTAGGACTTTGTGCATATAAATTGTTACATTTATGAAGGCTTGCCCAGTTCAAGTTGGATATATGCATAGCTCATGTCCAACTTTGAAAATGTATGGCCCCCAGTTAACCTGCTGTACAGGACTTTGATCCAGGGCATGGGGTAGAAACCCTATTGACCGTAAGGTTATAGTCTCCACAAAGTTGGACCAACTTATCTGGCTTGAGGCATGGCCTACTCTTATGGGTCTTATTATGCCCAGCTTTTCCAGGCATTCCAATTCAGATTTTACTTTTTCCAATAAGGAGAGTGGAACTGATCTTGCTCTAAACTACTTTGACAGCCTAGGCTCCCTAGGTGTCTGAAGACCGTCCCTGCCCTTCCTTGACTTCCTGGGCAAATTGGGCTCCACCGCTGCCAGGGATGCTGGGATATTTTACCAATCCCATCGCTCTCAGTTGATGTTGCATGAGGCCCCTCCCCCCAATCAGAGGACACTGCCATCTGACGTCTCCTATAGCTACTGAGCTCCTTTCTCTGCACTATCCAATGATAGCAGCGGGGTGACTTAGATCTTAGATTTGACTCCCCTTATTTTTCAAGCCCTTCTTGGAAAACTTTCGGGTACTTATTGATGACTTCATACAGTCTGAAGATTTCCAACCAGTTCAGCCTGATGCATTGGAGTCAATCTCTCATCATAAGACTAGGTCCTTGTCCCCATAAAATGGTGAGTGGAAATCGAGCTGATTGCTGCCTGTAAATCACTAGGGCTGCCATGGTACCCTTTATCTGCAGTGGCTCCCCCGTGTTGGTGTCCAGTCTGGTCTTTGTGCTTTCTCAGTACAGGAGTTGAATACCAACCTGGAGGCGCATAAGTCTGCTTTTCAATAACGGAGACCACAGCCCCAGTATTCACTTCCATTTTTAATGGTTGGCCAATTACAAACAACTCCACCATTATGGAGGCAATCTTTGTCATGGAGATGCAATTTAATTGCATTGTCCCTGTTCCTGGTTGTGGGCATTTCTGCAAGGTATGGTATTACTTGCCTTGACATTTTCTCAAAATAGCACATGTTTTGACTGTCCCTATATCTTAGCCTCAGTTGTGGTCTTTTGCAGCACTTGCAATAGTCTACTGTCTAGCATCTACAACATTCTGGAATATGCTCCCATAGGGAGTATCTGAAGGCTGTCCCTGCCCTTCCTTGACTTCCTGGTGATGCAAACTGGGCTCCACCGTTGCCAGAGATAGAATAGAATAGAATAGAATCCCTACAGCACAGAAAGAGGCCATTCGGCCCATCGAGTCTGCACCAACCACAATCCCACCCAGGCCCTACCCCCATATCCCTACATATTTTACCCACTAATCCCTCTAACCTACGCAGCTCAGGACACTAAGGGGCAATTTTAGCATGGCCAATCAACCTAACCCGCACATCTTTGGACTGTGGGAGGAAACCGGAGCACCCGGAGGAAACCCACGCAGACACGAGGAGAATGTGCAAACTCCACACAGACAGCGACCCAAGCCGGGATTCGAACCCAGGTCCATGGAGCTGTGAAGCAGCAGCGCTAACCACTGTGCTACCGTGCCGCCCAAATGCTGGGATATTTACCGATCCCATCGCTCTCAGTTGATGTTGCATGAGGCCCCTCCCCCCAATCAGAGGACACTGCCATCTGACATCTCCTGTAACTACTGCATTATCCAATGATAGAGCTATCTCAATGGCCTTCTTTAGATCCAGATTGAGTTCTGCCGATAATTTATTTTACATTGTCACCTTGTTAATTCCACAGACCAGTCTATCTCAAAACATTTGATCAAGAGTGGCCCAAATTCACAGAGCTCTGCCAATTTTCATAACCGGGTCAGAAATTGGGTGATAGACTGCCCAGGGGTTCACCCTGCCATGTTAAAGTGATATCACTGGAGTATTATGGAGAGTTTTGGATCATTATAGCCTTTAACAAAGTCCACCAATTCATTAAAGGTTTTGGAGTCAGGGGCATTCAGGTAGGTCAGGCTTTTTATTACTCTGAAGGTCAAGACCCCGCATGCCATCAACAGGACCACTTTTTACTTCTCGTCCCCCTCATATTATTGGCCTGAAAAAACAAAGGCATGCGCTCTGCGTATTGGGCCCAGTCTGCTATACTCATGTCATATGCCTACTGCTTACCAAAAAAAAGCATTGTTTCTTACCAGAGGATTACTTGTCTTGACAGTAAAGATTCCCCTGGAGAAAAGAAGAAAATTCGCTTTACTCTTCGTCTTACCGAGGCTAGTTTGCTGTCATCATTACACTTTATTTACAATGTGTTCAAAGTGCCACTCAGTACCTACAGTGTACAGGTCAGCCCCAAGTCTAGATACTTCCATCCTGAACAGAGTCAGCTGGTTTTAAATCCACCCACCCCCCCCCCCTCCCCACTGCTCCTTCCCTATTGGACAAGCCCTCACTCACCGAATAGGGGAGCTCTTATTCTACAAGGCTCACAGGGTGATCTATTGATGATCACCATGACCATTATAATATGTACCTTCCCAGATTTCCTTTGCCTTTTTCATTTCTATGGTTGCTGCAGTCTCAAACCTCTAAGTGCAGGTGAGTCATTATAAACCATACTGTGGTCCCTATAACTATAAACTCTTTTTGGAGAACGGTCCCATCTAGTCTCCCTGGTTGCTATTGAAGGCCTGGGGTGGGATTCAGTGCTGTGACTCAGTGAAAGAGCCCAGCGAAAGAGCAAAGCACTTTTGTAGCTCCCATTGCAGTTCCCAACCCCCTACGGCACAGTGGTTAGCACTGCTGCCTCTCAGCGCCAGGGACCCATGTTTGATTGTGTGGAGTTTTCTCCCACAGTCCAAAGATGTGTTGGTTAGGGGGGTTAGCTATGATAAATGTGTGGGGTTATGGGGATAGGGTGGGGGAGGGGGGGTGGGGGGGAGGTGGTGGGTCTGGGTAAGAGCTCTTTTAGAACATAGAACATTACAGCGCAGTACAGGCCCTTCGGCCCTCGATGTTGCGCCGACCAGTGGAACCAATCTAAAGCCCCTCTAATCTACACTATATCATCCAGATGTTTATCCAATAACCATTTGAATGCTCTTATAGAACATTCTCCTTTTGGAGAATTGGTGCAGACTTGATGGGACGAATGGCCCCTTTTTGCACTATGGTTCTATGATTCTGTGGTACCACTGTTCTGGCAGTGATTATGTTTTGGAAATCCCGCCTATGCAATCAACACTGCTCATCGCAGACGCGTCGATGTTCGATGGTTAGGAGTGAAGGAAGAAGTGTTCAGGGTTATTCTGGACTTAGTTTACCTTCCAACTCTATCTTGTTTTCATGGAAGTCAGAATGAAAAAAAGAAAGATTTGCATTTATTGAGTGCCTTTCATGACCACTTTAAGCTGATGAAGCATAGTTAATGTAGGAGTCATCAATATCCTAAAGGGAAGAGGGTCACAGCACTTGGAGACAATAAAATCTTGCAGCCTGAGCAATCTGCTGTAAATACATAATCTGATTGAAAAAACAGAGTAAATGCTTGTAATCATGTCACTTCACCACTATTACACCAGGCTCCTAATGTAAACTGCAGTATGTCATTCAGTGGGCAGCACTGCTGTCTGCACTCCTGTCAGCAGATCATGGGTTTAAGTCTCACTCCTGAGATCTGAACACAAACAGCCAGGTTGATACTCCTCCTGCAGCACTTTATTTTATTAATTCTTGGGATGTGAGCGTCGCTTGCTAGGCCAGCATTTGTTGCACATCCCTAATTGCCTTTGAGAAGGTGGTGGTGAGCTGCCTTCCTGAACTGCTGTAGTCCATGTGTTGTAGATGCTCCTACAGTGTTGTTAGGGAGAGAATTCCAGGATTTTGACCCAGCAACAGCGAAGGAATGGTGATGTATTTCCAAGTCAGGATGGAAAGGGAAATCTCCAGGTGGAGTTGTTCCCAGGTATCTGCTACTCTTGTCCTGAGGGAGTTTTAGAGATGCTGTCTTTCAGATGAGACATAGATTAAAGTTCTGAAAAAGAGTCATATTCAATTTGGAACATTAACCCTGTTTCTCTCTCCATGGGTACTGCCAGACCTGCTGAGTACTTACGGCATTCTCCATTTTTTTATTCTGGATCCCCAGTCCCCGAGAATTTAGCTTGAACTTGTTATATTTTAAAACAAAGGCCCAGTTTCTTGTTAGGGGGCGGCTGTTAAAGAACTTCATGCAAGCTTCAGGAATATCACAGTGAGTTTCAGTGTCAAAGAATAACTGGACAGTCATCGCTGATACTCTGGCCAATATTTATCATTCAACCAACATCACTAAAACACATCATCCCATCATTATCACACTAATGATTATGTGAGTTTGCTGTGTACAAAATGTTTGCTACAGTTCCTACACTGCAACAGTGATTACAATAGAAAAGGTATTTAATTGATTATGAAGAGTTTAGGGGAATTCCAAGATAGTGAAATGTTATTCTCATCCTGATACCTTCACTAATTCTGGTTCACTGATGTTCTTTAGGGAAGGAAATCTGCCGTCCTTACCTGGTCTGGCTTACATGTGACTTCAGACCCACAGCAATGTGCTCTTAACTGCCCTCAAGGATGGGCAGTAAACGCTAGTTCAGCCAGTGATGCCCACATCCCATGAATGAATTAAAAAATTTCCAGATGAACAATGCAAGCAGAAAAAGTTGTTTTAAATTCACTTCTGGAATTGTGGACATTGTAGCATTTATTGCCCATCCCTTATTGCCCCTTGAACTGAGCATTTGGCTTTTCAAAGAGCATTTAAGAGTCAGGGATATCCTCGGAGAACAGTAATTTTATTAATTCATGGGATGCCAGCATTTATTTCTCATCTCTTGAACTGAAAGCTTTTTTGAGAGCCAACCACCTTGCTGTGGATCTGGAGTCACATGTAGGCCAGATCAGGTAAAGATGGCAGATTTCCTTCCCTCAACGGACATTAATGAACCAGATGGGTTTTTACAAAGACCGACAATGGTTTTATGGTGCTACCAAATAAACCTGTTGGACTTTAACCTGGTGTTGTGAGACTTCTTATGGTTTCATGGTCATCATTAGACTTTTTAACTCCAGAATTTATTGAAGTCAGATACCCGGGATTCGAACCCGGGTCCTCAGAGTATTACCCAGACAAACCACTATGCCACTACCGCCCATAATAAACAACTGCTGACAATCAGCAATGGTAAATAGAGAGGATTAAGTCATTAATGTAATCACACCTTAGTGAAGTGTGAAGAATATCTCCAGCCGTCTTTAATAAGCGGTGCCTTTGTAAATGACCTGAGTAGTAATAGCAAATGGTGATGGTTAATTGCCTGGGGTTGGCTGCCCACCCTAAGCATGAGTGATTTAAGTGGTGGGAGCTGTTAAAAATACCACAGTCTTTGGAGTTTTTAAAATTATAAAGGAAGGGGCAGAGACCATGGCCATGTGGAACAGACTCCCAGATAAATCAGTCGATTCATCTTAACAAAAAAAAAGATTGGCTGAGTGTTTGGCTTGGAATGAAACCGCCAGGTTATAAAAGATGGGGGCAGTTCGTAATGATCGTATATCCTGTGGAATGTGATGGTCCTGCATTATAATTTCTCATCAAAGAAGGCAACAGATGATGGATGGATAATAGAGGTTGACTGTCATCATCTGGATTTATCTGCAGAAAGCTGCAAGTAACAGCTTTGCTCACCCTGTATGTGGAGATGAAGAAAGTTGTGTTGTGTTGACTTGGCCTATGAAATGAATGAGTTTAATAATGGCTGAATAGCCTATTTTAATTTGTGCTTTTTCATGTATTCCTATGATAAATTATGATTTCATCATCTATTCCCTTTACCCTTCAGACAAAAGGAAATGAACAGGTATTATTAAGGTATTATAAAACCCTCAGCAGAATCAGCACTTCAGAGGTTTTCAGAGTAGCCTGGGGAAAGGAGAAAAGTTGAGCTTCTTGAGGATACAAAAACGAGTACAGCGGGAAGATCTTGAATGTGCTTTCAGTGTGTGAGGATGATTTCTA
Source organism: Mustelus asterias (assembly GCF_964213995.1). NCBI lineage: Eukaryota > Metazoa > Chordata > Chondrichthyes > Carcharhiniformes > Triakidae > Mustelus > Mustelus asterias. Next base: position 25,021,067 of record NC_135820.1, on the reverse strand, counting down.
AATCTGACCTCTTTGATCTATACAAACTGAATCCATTTTATCTCTAATCCCCTGGCCTGCCAGGTAATTTGCTCGCTCCTTTCCTACAAGCTCCCTCAGATATGGACAATGAAACAGATGCTGATTGCCTCTCACTTTGCTGTGAAGCACCCAGAGTCATTATTTTTCTGAGCCTCTGGTTTAGATTATGTTTTTACAATTGAAGGAGCAAGGGCTGAGAGCATGTCAGCCTTCACTGGTGCAGAATCATAAATTATAACATAGAAGGGGGCCATTCAGCCCATTGTGTCTGTCCTGGTTCTCTGAAAGAGCAATTCACCTAGAGCCACTTTCCTGCTTTTTTTCTGTGGCTCTGCAGATGTTTCCTCTTCAGATAACAATGCAACTCTGATGCGCGTCAATTGAACTCGAGGCACGAAGCTTCGGTAACAGAAGGCTTTTATTGTCTAACAATGGAACTAATAGAACGTAAGTACACCATCCCAGACTGACGAGGTCCCGCCCGAGCAGGGGGTCTTATACCTCTCCCAGGAGGCGGAGCCCGACTGGGATGTGCCACAACAGTAACAACCACAGGTGTATTAATCCCACCCTAGCCCAACAACAACATTAGAACAATCCCACAGTGGGAACACCCTAGCCCAACAACAACATTAGAACAATCCCACAGTGGGAACCAACGATGGTTCACCACATTCACCCCTCCTTTGAGAACAAAGGCCGGCGGGGTACGAAAACAGACTAAAATGTCAACAGATTATAAGTCCAGACGGTCTGGAGGACCGCACCGTCGTTGTGACCTCCTCAATACCGGCGGTGACACCGGAGTAGGTGCTTGCGGTGGCGTTCTCCACAAAACAGCGTCCGGCTGTTCTCCCACGGACTCACAGGCCGGTTGACCCTGATGAAGCGGTAGTGCAGGGAATCCCGGTACATTCTGCGATGGCGCCGATCTCCGGGGCTCAGGCAAGCTGTGCATTGGAGTATAACTGTTAAGCACTGGTCCCGGTGCTGACCGCGCCATGTCCGGGGGAGAAATAAGGGATAAGGGATTCGCCACTGGGGGTATGGGAGCGACAGGAGTTGCTACGTCCCCTGCGGGCGCCAGGTCTCGGATCGAGACTGTGTCCTCTCGCCCGTCAGGATATGCCACATAGGCATACTGAGGGTTGACGTGGAGGAGGTGGACCTGTTCGACCAAGGGGTCGGACTTGCGGGCCCTGACATGTCGCCGCAGAAGGACGGGTCCTGGGTACGTCAACCAGGCTGGTAAAGATATCCCCGAGGACGACTTCCGAGGGAATGAGAACATCCTCTCGTGGGGAGTAGCATTGGTTGCCGTACACAGGAGGGAGCGAATGGAGTGAAGCGCATTTGGGAGGACCTCCTGCCAATGGGAGACTGGAAGGCCTTTGGACTTCAGCGCCAATAGGACAGCCTTCCAGACTGTAGCATTCTCTCTTTCCACCTGTCCATTACCCCTAGGGTTGTAACTCGTGGTCCTACTAGAGGCAATCCCGTATGAGAGCAGGAATTGCCTCAAGTCATTACTCATGAACGACGAGCCCCTGTCGCTATGGATATAGCTGGGGTACCCGAACAGGGTAAAAAGATCACGGAATGCCTTGATCACCGTGGCAGTCGACGTGTCCGCGCAGGGGACAACAAACGGGAACCGGGAGTATTTGTCTATTATGTTCAGAAAGTACACATTCCGATCTGTTGAGGGAAGGGGGCCCTTAAAATCCACACTCAGCCTCTCGAAGGGGCGAGTGGCCTTGACCAAATGTGCCCGGTCAGGTCGGTAAAAGTGCGGTTTGCATTCCGCGCAAATCCGACAGCTCCTTGTCACCGACCTGACGTCCTCCACCGAGTAAGGCAGGTTGCGGGCTTTGATAAAGTGGTAGAGCCGAGTGACCCCAGGATGGCACAGGTCATTATGGAGGGCGTTCAAGCGATCCTCCTGCATAGTAGCGCATGTTCCGCACGAGAGGGCATCCGAGGGCTCATTGAGTTTCCCTGGACGATACATGATATCGTAGTTATAGGTGGAGAGTTCAATTTTCCACCGCAAGATCTTATCATTCTTGATCTTGCCCCTCTGCGTGTTGTTGAACATGACGCCACGGACCGCTGGTCCGTGATCAGGGTGAACCGCTTCCCCGCCAGGTAATGGCGCCAGTGTCTGACGGCCTCCACAATGGCCTGGGCCTCCTTTTCCACCGCTGAATGCCGAATTTCGGGGCCTTGGAGGGTGCGGGAAAAAAACGCGACGGGCCTGCCCGCCTGGTTAAGTGTGGCGGCCAGGGCGAAATCAGATGCATCGCTTTCCACCTGAAAAGGGATGGATTCGTCTACCGCGTGCATCGTGGCTTTCGCAATGTCGTGTTTCAATGCCTTGAAGGCCAATTGGGCCTCTGGCGTGAGTGGAAAAGTCGTGGACTTAATAAGCGGATGGGCTTTGTCCGCGTAGTTGGGGACCCACTGCGCATAATAGGAGAAGAAGCCTAGGCATCTCCTCAGTGCTTTTGCGCTAGCGGGCAAGGGAAGTTCAGCAAGGGGGCGCATACGGTCGGGATCAGGGCCAATGACCCCATTTTCCACCACGTATCCCAGGATGGCTAACCGGCGCGTACGGAATACACACTTCTCCCTGTTGTAGGTCAAATTCAGGCGAGATGCAGTGCGTAAAAAGTTCTGGAGATTTGTGTCATGGTCCTGCTGATCACGGCCGCAGATGGTGACATTATCCAGGTACGGGAAGGTAGCCCGCAGCCTGTTCTGGTCCACCATTCGGTCCATAGCACGCTGGAAGACCGAGACCCCATTGGTGACACCAAATGGAACCCTAAGAAACTGATACAGACGACCATCCGCCTCAAAGGCCGTGTAGTGTCAGTCCTCTGGGCGAATGGGGAGTTGGTGGTAGGCGGACTTAAGGTCTATGGTGGAGAACACCCGGTACTGCGCAATCTGATTGATCATATCAGATATGCGCGGGAGGTGATACGCATCCAGCTGCGTATATCGATTAATGGTCTGACTGTAATCAATGACCATCCGGGGTTTGTTCCTGCTCTTGACCACCACAACCTGTGCTCTCCACGGACTAACACTGGGCTGTATGATCCCTTCTTTGAGGAGTCGCTGAACCTCAGATCTGATGAAGATCCGATCTTCAGTGCTGTAACGCCTACTTTTAGTAGCGATGGGCTTGCAGCCTGGTACCAGATTCTTGAATAAAGAGGGTGTGGTGATCTTTAATGTAGAAAGATTGCATGCGGGGCGCTTTGGACAATTTGGAGACTGCAGCTGTTCCCCTACTGTCAGCGAAGGGAGTGGCCCACCGTACTGTAGGATCACACTCTTCATGTGGACTATAAAGTTTAGTCCGAGGAGAATTGGTGCGCAAAGATGCGGTAACACAAGGAGCCTGAATCGCTCGTAAATTGTGCCTTGCACTTTCAAAGTTACCACACAACTTCCTTGAACAGGGACAGACCGGGACCTTGATGCCATAGAGATTGTCTGTTTGGCAGGTTGAATCTGGAGTCCACACCTCTTTACAGTGTCAGGGTGAATAAAGCTCTCAGTGCTCCCGCTGTCAAACAGACAATAAATTGCACGACCATTTACCTCTATATCCATCATTGAACAGTCAAGCCTGTGGTGCTTAGCCTGGTTCAGGGTGATCGACGCCACCGTTGGTCCTTGAACGTCACTGCAGGCAGCTGAGGTCGACTCTGAGGACCCCTGCTGGTCGCTCCTGGTCGTCGTCGACCAAAATGGCCGCCCCCATGAATCGCACATGGTTGAGGGCGCCAAGCGTAGCGACTCCTGGTGGTCATCCTCCACCGACTCCGTCGACCACAATGGCGTCATCCTGGACTCGCACGTGGACGAACCCCGTGGGTACTTCGACGTTGATGGTGACGATCCCCGTTCCGAAGGGTCACAGGCTGCACTGCCGTTCTTGGGCTTCGATCTGCACACCTTCGCATAATGCCCCTTTTTACCGCATTGGTTACAGACCACCGCTTTAGCGGGACACTTTTGTCGTGGATGCTTGGCTCCTCCGCAGAAGTAGCACCGCGGGCCGCATGGGGCTGCAGCCGTCGTCGGGTCTACATGGGAGCACGCCATAACACTGCACTTCGAGCCCGTGGGGCGAGGAGGGATTTGCGACTGCTCCTGCCACGTTGTCTCCACGTGGTCCTCCGGATACAGGACCAAGCTCTTCGAAGCCGCCTCAAGCATTTCAGCCAATTCCATAGCTTGGGTCAGGTTGAGATTCCCCTTTTCTAGCAGCTTGAGACGGATGTATGAAGACCCTACCCCTGCCACAAACGCATCTCGGGCGAGGTCATACATGTACTGCTCAGCCGACACAGCTTTGCAGTCGCAGCCCCTGGCAAGCTGCAAGAGCTCATTGGCGTAATCCTCCATGGTTTCGCCCGACTGCCGACGTCGTGTAGCGAGGAGGTAACGAGCGTGGATCTCGTTGGGAGGTTTCGTGTAGCGCTTTTTTAAAAGCTCGAGGGCCCTCGGGTAAGTGGTGGCCGCACGGATCGCGAGGTAGACTGTGTCGCTTACCCTCGCATGGAGGACCCGGAGTCTGTCATCATCTGTGGTGACCGCTGCGGAGGCTGCCAGGTAGTCCTCAAAACACTTCAGCCAGTGGTCGAAGGTGTTAGAAGCGCCCACCGCTCGTGGATCCAGCGTCAGACGTTCTGGCTTTAGGATTTGCTCCATACTCTCCTTTCCGTCGAGAGCTTAATGTTAGACAATAAAATTGATGCGCGTCAATTGAACACGAGGCACGAAGCTTCGGTAACAGAAGGCTTTTATTGTCTAACAATGGAACTAATAGAACGTAAGCACACCATCCCAGACTGACGAGGTCCCGCCCGAGCAGGGGGTCTTATACCTCTCCCAGGAGGTCTTATACCTCTCCCAGGAGGCGGAGCCCGACTGGGATGTGCCACAACAGTAACAACCACAGGTGTATTAATCCCACCCTAGCCCAACAACAACATTAGAACAATCCCACAGTGGGAACACCCTAGCCCAACAACAACATTAGAACAACCCCACAGTGGGAACCAACGATGGTTCACCACAAACTCTCTTTAGAAAGCCATGATTAAATCTGCCTTTCAGGCAGCGCATTCCACATCCTAACCATTCACTGCGTGAAAATGTTTCTCCTCATGTCGCTTTCTTTTCCAATCACCTTAACTTCCACAGCCAGGAACAATTTCTCCCGAGTGTTATGGACAGGACAGGGGTTAATTTAAACAGTATTAATTTCTCCTCTCACAATCCGCCCATAAACAGAACGGTGTTTCTGGTTTGTTTCCCTCTTTATAAGTGCTGACATATTTCCCAACCCCTCAGTTTTGGTGTGATCCAATTTTCTATTAAGAACCTCACAGCAAACTCGAGATAGGATGAACTCAAAGCTATTATGTATGCCCCTATGGACATAGGGTGCATGAAGAATCATGAGGTAGGCTTGAATCCTTCAATACTGCGAGCTGTTTCTTGAAGGTGTGCACCGATTCACAGTCGGGTCTAAGATTGCCCACCAGGGTCCCACACTTGGAGGAGCTAATTGCCCAGGGGTCACCTGACCCATATTCTTAAAGGAGCAGTCCACACCTTAAACCCCACATACTATATATACATATCTCACACCCCTCCCCCTTTAGTCTGACACTGCCCCAACCAAAATCATATATACAAACAAGGAAGAGTATACATACATATAATGACTACCATTTATATAGAGCATTGCAAACTATCACAGTCCCCAACATCAAGTCCCTTCAGGCAGTCTACAGGGATATAATGAGTTCATCAGAGGGATGGCGGTTTCATAGAAGCTTGTTTCCTCGGTTCAGAACCTCTTCCAGAGTAGTCTCCCAGGATTCTGGAAGATCCTGCTGATCAGCATGAGGGTCCCTTTCTGACGGATCACAGGTGGCTGCTGCCACGATGCAGTTTCCTCTGGATGACCAAATCTGACTCTGGAATACCAGGTTCGGGCAACCTCACTGGGGCCAATGAGGACAGTTCAATCATTTGTGGGGGTTCCCATCTCTGATGCAGCGCAGCGACCAACTGAGCCGCATCTCTTCACCAAACCAGCTCATCCCTGGTCTGCACTGTGTATTACAAAGGTCCCATTCATGCAACAATGATGGGCAGTATCCACTTCTCTCCAGAAGTATAATTCCTGGCCAGAATGAACGCCTCTCTCTGAAAAGTCCTCGGCTTCACACTTTTTGCTCTTCTGGCCATCTGTCCCTCTTGGTTCTGATCAACCACCTCTCGAGTCTCCTCCGGCCGTAGCAGGTCGAACATTGTTCTCAATTTCTGGTTGAACATCAACAAAGCCGGCCATTCCCACAGATGATGAGGCTTAATTATCAGTGATAGTGACAGAGATGGTAATGGTACTGGAGATTGATGGTGATTGTGAAATTACCTTTCTTTTCATTTGTGGGATGTGGTCATCGCTGGCAAGGCCAACGTTTGTTGACCATCCCTAATTGCTCTTGAGAAGTTGGTGATGAGCCATCTCCTTGAACCACTGCAGTCCTTGTGGTGTGGGTACACTCACAGTGCTGTTAGGGAGGGAGTTCCAGGATTTTGACCCAGTGACAGTGAAGTAATGGTGATATATTTCCAAGCCAGGATGGTGAGTGACTTGGAGAGGAATTTTCAGGTGGGGGTGTTGCCATGTGTCTGCAGCCCTAGTCCTTCTAGTGGTCACAGGTTTGGAAGGTGCTGTCGAAGGAACCTTGATACGTTCCTGCAGTGCGCCTTGCAGATTGTACAACGGCTGCCACTGTGCATCAGTGATGGAGAGAGTGAATGCTTAAGGTGGAGAAGGGGTGAATGTTTAAGGTGGGGGGGGGGAGGTGAATATTTAAGGTGGAGAGGGAGGGTAAATGTTTAAGGGGGAGGAGGGAATGAACGTTTAAAGTGGAGAAGGGGGTTACTGTTTAAGATAGAGAAAGTGGGTGAATATTTAAGGTAGAGAAGGGGCTGAATGTTTAAGATGGAGGAGGGAATAAATATTTAAGGTGGAGAGGGAGGCAAATGTTTAAAGTGGAGAAGGAGGTGAATGTTAAGGTGGAGAAGGGGGTAAATGTTTAAGATGGAGAAAGGACTGAATGTTTAAGGTAGAGGAGGGATTGAATGTTTAAGCTGAAGAAGGGGTGAATGTTTAAGGTGAAGGAGGGGGTGAATGTTTATGGTGGAGGAGGGTTGAACCTTTAAGATGGAGAAAGGGGTGAATGTTTAAGGTAGAGACAGGGTGAATTTTTAAGACGGAGAAAGGAGGTCAATGTTTAAGATGGAGGAGGGGTGAATGGTTAAGGGGGAAGATTGGGGAATGTTTAAGGTGGAGGAGGAGGAGTGAATGTTTAAGGGGAGAGGAGTGAAAGTTTAAGAGGAAGGAGGGGTGAATGTTTAAAGGGAAGGAGGGGAAAAGTTTAAGCAGGAGGAGATGTGAAATGGTTAAAGGGAGGAGCGGTTAAAATTAAGGTGGAGAAGTGAGTAAATATTTAAGATTGAGAAAAGCGATGAATGTTTAAGGTGGAGAAGGGGGTGAATGTTTAAGGAGGGGAAAGGGGGTGAATGTTTAAGGTACAGAAGAGGGGTGAATGTTTAAGCTGGAGGAGGGGGTGAATGTTTAAGGTGGAGAAAGGGGGTGAATTTTTAAGGTGGAGGGGCAGGGAATGTTTAAGGTGGAGGAGAATTGAATGTTTAAGTGAAGGAAGGATGAATGTTTAAGGGGAGGAGGGGTGAATATTTGAGGGGAAGAGGGGAGAATGTTTAAGGGGAAGGAGGAGTGAATGCTTAAGGGGAGGAGGGGTGAAGGTTTAAGGGGAAGGCGAGGGGCTGTTTAAGCGGGAGGAGAGGTTAAAGTTTAAGGGGGAGGAGGGGAGATGTTGAAGGGGCAGGAGGAAATGTTTGGGTGCGGAGGGGGTGGTCATTTAAGGGTGAGTAAGTGCCAATCAAGAGTGAACAAATTTTTAAAAGCAAATTGTATCCAGAAAAGGGACTTGTCCCATGAAGGGATATTAAATATGAAATGGCTTGTTCTAATTGCAGCTTTTGCATAAAACATGTTGGCTGGGAGCCATGTGCAGACGCGGTGTACAGAATGATCTCTGTCAAAGTCCAACATTGTCACGTAGGCTCCCATGGGCAATCATGGAATTGACTGTTGATAAACACACAACTTTGTTCATTAAATCTTTCATCCTCCAAACATCTGTTGAACTAAAGTGTCTTTTATCTGCAGCCTCAAAGGCGAAAGCAGGGCAGCCAAGGTTCAAAGACACTGAGCTCAACATCACATGTTTGAACTCTCTGCCAATCCTATGACTCAATGCTTCACAACAAATGTTATCATTCCCTTTATCAGTCAGGAAAACAGTTTTGTATTGCAAGATTTGGCCCATACTAATCCAGTTTGGGTTTGCCCAAACCCATTTTCATTTGGGACCCAGGGCAGTTACTGGATATGTTATTCAAACTACCAAAACAATCACAATAGCTTTGGCATGGATTCAATTACAAATTGCATTTCACTGCATAAGTGCTAATCTGGATTTGGATTACATTCTTGCAAAGGTGGAGCAGTTAGGAACCATGGGAAAACTTTGATGCCGCTCAACTCCAAGTCAGAAGATTGGGGTGCCACACACAAGATTGAGGCTGATACTTTGGTGTAATACTGAGGTAGTGCTGCACTGTCAGAGATGCTGTCTTTCAGTCAACCCAAAACATCGTCTGCTCTCTCAGGTGGACATCAATCCCATGGTGCTGATGATTGTTAAATACTGGCTGTGATTTTAACTCAGAGATAACTGGGAGGAGGGAGGGGGGATCTGATATCATGTGGAGATAAGCCAAAAGTCTGTTCAGTGCAGTATAACTCAGCCAGTTTCTGATTGTTGCACTTTCTAGTTTGGCACCCAGCGTTTGGTATTGAGCATGATGAAGGTGCAAATAACACCATCGCAACTAGGTCGTTAAAGGGACAGTCCAAAGATGGAACGTTGAAGACTTGGGATTTGGAAACAAAGAGACCAGGTGTGACAACAAATCAGGACATTCAAAGTCTGTGTCCAGTTCAATGGCAATTCCCTTGATGTACAACTGTAAAGTGTGAAGGGTCACAGAAAGACAATGTACCCCAGCAGGAAAAGGAGGAAGTGAGAGATGGAAGATATAGCTGGGAGTGGTTCAGGAGGTGGGCAGGGGTGACCATGCTCCTGGATTCAGCGTAGGAAAGACTTTAATGATCTAGCCAGGTCAGGAAAGGTGAGTAAAACTGCATATTCATTTATAACCTGCTGTGTGCACCACTTCACTCTGCCTTGGCAAGTCTACTCCAAGACCATCGTTTCTTGTGCACATTACCTCGTACACACATCCATCCTTCTCTTTCAGTCCACTTCCTCACATCCCCACCATCTCTCTCACTCACTCCCACCCGTGTGTACTTGATGCCTCTCCCTGACAGTCACCCTCAACAAATACACTGAATCCATCAGGTAGCAGATTTCCTTACTGTCTCTCCCCACTGCAGGAGAGGAGAGTATAGAACACCAAGGAGAGGGAGCAAACTGGAGATCAGCTTCAATTTATTTCCCACAGTTCACAAGTTCAGCTGAGGAAGTGCTGGAGATCAGTGACATTTTGACATCCTGGATCATCGGAGATGGGGAGATGAAGGCCTCCCAGTTACCTGGTGACACAATTAAAGATCAGCTACCCACATACCATTTGACATTCAATTATGTTGACCTGTTTTCAGGAGTGAGTGAAATACGACCATCTTCATAATGATAACTTGAGGTCCCTGAGGATTGGAGGATAGCGAATGTGGTACTGTTATTTAAGAAGGGTAGCAGGGATAACCCGGGTAATATTGGCCAGTGAGCTTGACGTCCGTGGTAGGGAACTTGTTGGACAGGATGTATGCGCATTTAGAACGGAACAATCTCATTAGTGACAGACAGCATGGTTTTGTAAGAGGGAGGTCGTGCCTTACAAATTTGGTGGAGTTTTTTGAGGAAGTGACAAAAACGGTTGACGAAGGAAGGGCCGTGGATGTCGTCTATATGGATTTCAGTAAGGCATTTGACAAAGTCCCTCATGGCAGGTTGGTTAAGAAGGTTAAGGCTCATGGGATACAAGGAGAGGTGGCTAGATGGGTAGAAAACTGGCTTGGCCACAGGAGACAGAGGGTGACAGTCGAAGAGTCTTTTTCCGGCTGGAGGTCTGTGACCAGTGGTGTTCATGATGTGGAGTGGTATTCCGCAGGGCTCTATACTGGGACCTCTGCTATTTGTGATATATATAAATGATTTGGAAGAAGGTGTAACTGGTGTTATCAGCAAGTTTGCGGATGACACGAAGATGGCTGGACTTGCGGATAGCGATGAACATTGTCGGACAATACAGCAGGATATAGATAGGCTGGAAAATTGGGTGGAGAAATGGCAGATGGAATTTAATCCAGATAAATGCGAAGTGATGCATTTTGGAAGAACTAATGTAGGGGGGAGTTATACAATAAATGGCAGAGCCATCAAGAGTATAGAAACACAGAGGGACCTAGGTGTGCAAGTCCACAAATCCTTGAAGGTGGCAGCACAGGTGGAGAAGGTGGTGAAGAAGGCATATGGTATGCTTGCCTTTATTGGACGGGGTATAGAGTATAAAAGCTGGAGTCTGATGTTGCAGCTGTATAGAACGCTGGTTAGGCCACATTTGGAGTACTGCGTCCAGTTCTGGTCGCCGCACTACCAGAAGGACAGGGAGGCTTCAGAGAGAGTGCAGAGAAGGTTTACCAGGATGTTGCCTGGTATGGAGGGTCTTAGCTATGAGGAGAGATTGGGTAAACTGGGCTTGTTCTCCCTGGAAAGACGGAGAATGAGGGGAGAGCTAATAGAGGTGTACAAAATTATGAAGGGTATAGATAGGGTGAACAGTGGGAAGCTTTTTCCCAGGTCGGAGGTGACGATCACGAGGGGTCACGGGCTCAAGGTGAGAGAGGTGAGGTATAACTCAGAGATCAGAGGGACATATTTTACACAGAGAGTGGTGGGGGCCTGGAATGCGCTGCCAAGTAGGGTGGTGGAGGCAGACACGCTGGCATCGTTTAAGACTTACCTGGATAGTCACATGAGCAGTCTGGGAATGGAGGGATACAAACGAATGGTCTAGTTGGACCAAGGAGCGGCACAGGCTTGGAGGGCCGAAGGGCCTGTTTCCTGTGCTCTACTGTTCTTTTGTTCTTTTTTGTTCTTTTTGCAAAGTTCCTGTCTTGCCAGGAATAATTCACATTTTTTTCCCTGGCAGAGCCTTCTCCTGTGCAACAACATTCTCTGAAGCTGACAGGCTTAAAGCTGATTTCCTTGGGGAAGCATCACACATCATCACAGGACTCATGCAGACCATGCACAGCTCCGATACTCACACTTTGCTGGGCTCGGTAAGACAGATTGTTGGGTTTTCACCTTCACAATCTGCGAGAGCAGATGATGCTGGAGACAGGATTGGAGAGTCCCCATTGGAGAGCAGAGGCCTCTGCAAGTTCAGCTCAGCGGGATACGCATGTATCTATAGATATGTGAAGAGAAAAAGACTGGTGAAGATAAATATAAGTGTCTTACAGTTAGAATCAAGTTAATTCATAATGGGCAACAAAGAGATGGTAGACCAGCTGAACAAATACTTTGGATTTGTCTTCACTAAGGAGGACACAAATAATCTTCCAGAAATACTAGGGGACAGAGGATCCAGCACGAAGGAGGAACTGAAAAAAATCCTTATTAGTCAGGAAATTGTATTGGGGAAATTGCTGGGATTGAAACCCGATTAAGTCCCCAGGGCCTGATGCCTTGCATCCCAGAGTACTCAAGGAAGTGGCCCTAGAAATAGTGGACGCCTTGGTGATCATTTTCCAGCATTCTATAGATTCTGGGAGAATTCCAATGGATTGGAGGGTAGCTAATGTAACCCCACTTTTTAAAAAAAGGAGTGAGAGAGAAAACGGGGAATTATAGACTGGTTAGCCTGACATTGGTGGTGGGGAAAATTCAGGAGTCAATTATGAAGGATGCAATAACAGCATTTTGGAGGGCTGAAGGGCCTGTTTCCTGTGCTGTACTGTTCTTTGTTCTTAGCATTTGGAAAGTGCTGACAGGATCAGTCCAAGTCAGCATGGATTCACTAAAGGGAAATCGTGCTTAACAAATCTTCTGGAATTTTTTGAGGATGTGACCGGTAGAGTGGACAAGGATGAACCCGTGGATGTTATGTATCTGGATTTTCAAAAGGTTTTTGACAAGGTCCCACACAAGAGATTAGTGAGCAAAATTAAAGCTCATGGTATTGGAAGTAATGTGTTGCCGTGGATAGAGAACTGGTTGGCAGACAGGAAACAGAGAGTGGGAATAAATGGGTCCTTTTCAGAGTGGCAGGCAGTGACTAGTGGGGTACTGCAGGGTTCAGTGCTGGGACTCCAGCTATTCACAAAAACATTTGGACGAAGGAATTGAATGCAATATCTCCAAATTTGCAGACGATACAAAGCTGGGTGGCAGTGTGTGTTGTGAGGAGGATGCTAAGAGACTGCAGGGTGACTTGGACAGGCTGGCTGAGTGGACAAATACTTGGCAAATGCATTATAGAAATAGAAATCATAGAAACCCTACAGTGCAGAAGGAGGCCATTCGGCCCATCGAGTCTGCACCGACCACAATCCCACCCAGGCCCTACCCCCACATATTTTACCCGCTAATCCCTCTAACCTACGCATCCCAGGACTCTAAGGGGCAATTTTTTTTTTTTTAACCTGGCCAATCAACCTAACCCGCACATCTTTGGACTGTGGGAGGAAACCGGAGCACCCGGAGGAAACCCACGCAGACACGAGGAGAATGTGCAAACTCCACACAGACAGTGACCCGAGCCGGGAATCGAACCCGGGACCCTGGAGCTGTGAAGCAGCAGTGCTAACCACTGTGCTACTGTGCCGCCCCATTATAATCCACATTATAATGTGGATAAATGTGAGGTTATCCACTTCGGTGACAAAAACAGGAAGGAAGATTATGATCTGAATGGTGGCAGTTTACAAGAAGTACAATGTGACCTGGGTGTCATGGTGGAACAGTCACTGAAGGTTGGCTTGCAGTTACAGCAGATGGTGAGGAAAGCGAATGGCAAGCTGGCCTTCATAGCAAGAGTATTTGAGTATAGGAGTAAGAATGTCTTGCTGCGGTTATACAGGGCCTTGGTGAGGCCACATCTTGAGTTTTGTGTGCAGATTTGGTCTCCTAGTCTGAGGAAGGACATTCTTGCTATTGAGAGAGTCCAGCGAAGGCGCACCAGACTGATTCCTGGAATGGCAGGACTGACATATGAAGAGAGATTGGATCGACTGGGCTTGTACTTGGAAATTAGAAGAATGAGAGGAGATCGCATTGAAACATATAAAATCCTGATGGGACTGGACAGGTTAGATGTGGGAAGAATGTTCCCAGAAGTCCAGAACTAGGGGTTACAGTCTAAAAATAAGGGGTAAGCCATTCAGGACTGAGATGAGGAAGAACTTCTTCACTCACAGAGTTGTGAACCTATGGAATTCTCTACCACAGAAATCTGTTGGGGCCAGTTTGTTGGATATGTTCAAGAGGGAGTTGGACATAGCCTTTGCGGCTAAAGAGATCAAGGGGTATGGAGAGAAATTGGGAGTTGGATACTGAGAGTGCATGATCAGCCATGATCACATTGAATTGTGATGCAGGCTCAAAAGGCCGAATGGCCTACCTCTGCACCTATTTTCTGTGTTTCTATCCCAAAAACCTTCACTGAACAGGAGATTTATTGAGCAGCAGTGGAGATTTTGTGATAGACTGATGGGGCTTCCAAAACACATTGACCACAATTACAGACAGAATGGAGGACTCATTGCAAGCTTCAGTGTGTTAATAACATGGGGATTTTTTTTAGTCATTAAAGGGACGTGAGCATCGCTGGCTGGGCCAGCATTTATTGGTGCCACACACTGTTGCCTCACTGCACCAGGGACCCGGGTTCGATTCCCGGCTTGGGTCACTCTCTGTGCGGAGTCTGTACGTTCCCCCCGTGTCTGCGTGGGTTTCCTCTGGATGCTCCGGTTTCCTCCTACAGTCCGAAAGATGTAGAGCATTGGCCATGCAAAATTCTCCCTCAGTGTACCAGGCGCCAGAATGTGGCAACTCGGGGATTTTCACAGTAACTTCATTGCAGTGTTAATGTAAGCCTAATAAATATACTTTATTGCCTATCCCTAATTGCCCTTGAACTGTGTGGCTTTCTAGGCTATTTCAGAGGACAACTAAGAGTCAGCCACATTGCTGTGGCTCTGGAGTCACATGTAGGCCAGACCAGGTAAGGATGGCAGATTTCCTTCCCTAAAGGACACTAGTGAACCAGATGGGTTTTTACGACAATCAGCAATGGTTTGATTAGACTTTTAATTTTGGATTTTCTTTTTATTGAATTCATTTCACCGTCTACCATGGTGGGATTCGAACCCAGGTCCCCAGAGCATTATCCTGGGTCTCTGGATTGCTAGTCCAGTGACAATACCATGACTGTGATGATGTGTTCTTTCATGGGCAGAGTGGTCATATCTGTGGAACATCAAACATTCCAATCAAATGAGGCCATGCACAGTTTGATCTTGGATGCAACATGAATTGGCACATTAAATGACAGATCCCTTTACTTTGACCTCACGGTCTCACATTACTCTCAGACTGAGTGGTAGTAATGAAGCATGGCTGAGCCCTGAGAGCAATGATGACCAAAGAGGACACGGAAGTGGGGACTTTACCCAATGTACTCCCCATTTTATGTCTGTTGTTTCTCACTCAGTGAGCATCTAACACTGCACCTTCCTGCACAGGTGTAGGTAGAACAGTCTTTGGAAAGGTCGTTATGGGCTCCAAAAATGCAGATGATGTCAGCCAAGATCATTGGAGCTGTCAGAGTGGTGATATGATTGCCTGTCTCTACATCAAGCAACAGGCTTTCACCACATCCAAGACATCGGGTGTGATGACTGTAATGATTATTGTCATTATCCCTTTAAGGGCAAAATAGCAGAAGAAGGTCATCTGGCTTCAGGGACCAACTGGGACTGAGTGGGTAATCACCCCAGGAGGTGAAGTCCTACCTTTGGCAAAAGACATCTGGAAGCCATGTGGAAGACATGCAGAAGATATGCAAGGACTGGGGAGCCAGAGAGACTGTTCAGGGCAGCTGAGGGGCTGCCGGCCTCTGTACAGTTTTTCCTTGTTAATAACCCTTTGTGTTCCTGTGAGTGTGCATCATTACATAGGAAAAGGAAGATTAAAGCCTCGCAGTTGCACAAGAGGGTATAAAAAATTATCATGTAGTTAAGTTTCTGTCCAAATGAGAGAAACTATATCACTCTGCAGCACTTCGCTGCCTTTCCTATTCTTGGGTCCTGGTTAGTGAGTTACTTTTCACTACCCTTTCACTTACATGGTAATGAATGGACAGACATGAGTTGGCAAGAAGCTGGAGAGAGGCATTGGACAAAGGATGATTCATGGTTTGGAAGATTGCCTTGTGTCAGTGACATTAGGGCTGGGTGGGAGAAGTTAAAGGAAGAGTTATATATGTTTCTGACATGGCTGCACTAGTGGAACCTAAGTGAACCTGGCATTAGTAAGGGAAAACTTGGCATTCTGGCAAGTAACATGAGCAGCTGTGGGTACCCTCAACATCTTCCTCCTCCTCCACACATTCCTCCGCAGACCTCATTCCTACACAGAGCAGCATAGCAGGACCATTTTGGACACCCTACCTGGTACACAGAACCATAGAATCACTACAGTGCAGAAAGAGGCCATTTGACCCATCTAGCCTGCACTGACTCTCCAAAAGAGCATCCCAAACAGGCCCTCTCTCCCACCCTATCCCCATAACTCTGCGCATTTAGCATGGCTAATCCACCTAACCTACACACCTTTAGATTGTGGGAGGAAACTAGAGCACCCCAAGGAAACTCACACAGACACAGGAGAACGTGCAGACAGTCATCCAAGGCTGGAATTGAACCCAAAACCCTGGCACTGTGATGCAGCAGTGCTAACCATTATGCCACATAATGAAGGACACCTCCAAATCTGTCCAGGTATCTGAAATATATCTTCAGCACGCTGACAACTTGTTCCTTGTGGAATATCTGGTGGTGATGGGGCTTTTACTGTTGTGCTGTTGGCTTTTTGACAGATCTCATCAGCCCCTCATGAACTGGGTATTCTTTTGTTTCCTATCAGCTTCAAAACTATCAGGAGCTTCAATAAAACTTTAATGGCAGTTCCCCGGCAATCTTGCAGGAACCTGCAGAAATATCTTCCTGGGGGTACGTACCAGCAACACATTGATGGCGTAGAATTATTTGTAGTTGATGAATACTCCCAAGTGCACAGATTACCTTGTGTGTACAGTCGATGTCACCCTGCAGCAGCCAGACAGAACCACAAACCCACTCATTCTGACTGGCACCATCACATTTACAAGCCACAGGCTGGGTGATCCTGGAAATATCACTGGCAGATCCCTGGAAAGATCCAGAGACAGGATAGGTGAGGGCAGTGGTGAGTTTGACAACCACTGCGAACGCATGGGGCGGGATTCTCCAGCCACGCTCACCTCAAAACCAAAGAATCCCGCTCAAGATCACTGAAGCTTTGCATAGTCCACTCCCCGCCCGCTACAATTCCCATAGCGGGCGGGACAGGAGAATTCTAGCGGATCATGGTCGCCAAGTTCAGCAATTCAGCAGGGGCTAGGTTTTATTCAAAGAGGCTACAGATCTTTGCTCCATCTGACATGACTAATCCTCCTGAGACACTGCTGTTCAAACTGAGCCTCTATCTGTATATCCTGTGTCACGAATAGTACCCACTATTGCCCCACGCTGCGCACCTTCTACTACTCCCCTCTCTGTCTCTCCCCCCTCCCACCTCACCCCTCTTCCCTGCCTCTCCCCTCTCTCTTTCTGCCTTTCCCTTCTCTCTCTGCTTCTCCTCCCCTCTCCCTGCCTCTCTCTCCCTCTGTACCTCTCTCCCTCTCTTTCCCTCGAAGCCTCCCCCTCTCTCTCTCTGCCTCACCCCCTCCCACACTCTCTATCTGCCTTCCCCCCACTTTCTTTCTGCCTCGCCCCTCCACTCTCTCTTTGCCTTTCCCTACTCTCTCTCTGCTTCTCCCCCTCCACCCACTCTCATTCTCCCGCTCTGCTGCTGACCATACTGCTGCATGTCTGAGGTCCCAGTCTAAATTGGCCAAGACACCAACGCAACCTGATCAGGTGGTTATGCAAGCCCCCAAAAATGTAGAGAGCAAACTCTATGAAAGTACTGTGAACAAATCCTCTCCAGGTGATAACACATGTCAGTACTAAGTATTTATTGGAATTTTCAGGAGATTCACTCAGCCCTGTCGATTGCTGTTGTGTTCTCTCTGGTTTCAGTCCGTGAAGTCCAGGAAACTCATGGATACGAGATTAAATTTAAAACTGGGTGAAGATATCGCTGCAATCGAGCAATTAATTGGTGAAAATTAATGGTAACCAGCTGTTCCTGAGGGTTTGTGGAGAAACAGCCTAACAAACCTGGGTTAAATACGGAAATCGGTGCATTAGGACTGGCTTCCTGACATTTTTACCGACATTAACACCTCAAACTCACCGACCGCTTGAGATTGAAATTTCTCCAGTGTGTCACTATTTAACAGACTCCCGAGTCATTATCAGGTTGGTTTTGTGGGACCTTGTTGTGCACAGATTGGTTGTTGCACCTGGCTATTTTACCAGATTTTACAATGGTGACTGTAGGCCAAGGTCCTCTCGTCACGTCACAGTGTGTCTCCCGCTCCCCCCTGTGGGATGCGGGGGCCATTTAAATTGCCTTTTATTTTGGTGGGACTGTAAAACCCTACTAGATGGTAGGATCCATAAAATCCTGGCTGTTGTACTGTGACTTTGTAATGTGTGGGCCTGTGTAAATGGCACCTCCCATAAAGGGAGGTAATAGAAGAGTAGGACGGGATTCTCTGGCCGCGCACACCCCAATTCCGGAAATTCTCGCCTGAGCTCAACAGATCTTTCAATGATCCTGAACTTCCTAACTCACAGACCACAATCAGTAAGGATAGGCAACAACACCTCCTCCATGATCATCCTCAACACCGGTGCCCCACAAGGCTGTGTTCTCAGCCCCCCTACCATACTCCTTATACACCTATGACTGTGCGGCCAAATTCCCCTCCAATTCGATTTTCAAGTTTGTTGACGACACCACCGTAGTGGGTCGGATCTCAAACAATCACGAGACAGAGTAAAGGAATGAGATAGAGAATCTGGTGAACTGGTGAAGCAACAATAATCTCTCCCTCAATGTCAACAAAACGAAGGAGATTGTCATCGACTTCAGGAAGCATAAAGGAGAACATGCCCCTGTCTACATCAGTGGGGACAAAGTAGAAAGGGTCGAGAGCTTCAAGTTTTTTGGTGTCCAGATCACCAACAACTTGTCCTAGTCCCCCCATGCCAACACTATAGTTAAAAAAGCCCACCACTGCCTCTACTTTCTCAGAAGACTAAGGAAATTTGGCATATCAGCTACAACACTCACCAACTTTTACAGATGCATCGTAGAAAGCATTCTTTCTGATTGTATCACAGCTTGGTATGGCTCCTGCTCTGCCCAAGACCGCAAGAAACTATAAAAGATCGTGAATGTAGCCCAATCCATCACGCAAACCAGTCTCCCATCCATTGACTCTGTCTACACTTCCCGCTGCCTTGGCAAAGCAGCCAGCATAATTAAGGACCCCACGTACCCTGGACATTCTCTCTTCCACCCTCTTCCTTCGGGAAAAAGATACAAAAGTCTGAGGTCACGTACCAACTGACTCAAAAGACCATAGAACTGACCATAGAAAATTACAGCTCAGAAACAGTCCTTTTGGCCCTTCTTGTCTGTGCCGAACCATTTTTTGCCTAGTCCCACTGACCTGCACTTGGACCATATCCCTCCACACCCCTCTCAACCATGAACCCGTCCAAGTTTTTCTTAAATGTTAAAATGTTAAAAGCATTTACCACTTTATCAGACAGCTCATTCCACACTCCCACCACTCTCTGCGTGAAGAAGCCCCCCCTAATATTCCCTTTAAACTTTTCTCCTTTCACCCTTAACCCATGCCCTCTGGTTTTGTTCTCCCCTAGCCTCAGCGGAAAAAGCCTGCTTGCATTCACTCTATCTATACCCATCAAAATCTTATACACCTCTATCAAATCTCTCCTCAATCTTCTACGTTCCAGGGAATAAAGTCCCAACCTATTCAATCTCTCTCTGTAACTCAGCTTCTCAAGTCCCGGCAACATCCTTGTGAACCTTCTCTGCACTCTTTCAACCTTATTTACATCCTTCCTGTAACTAGGTGACCAAAACTCTACAATACTCCAAATTCGGCCTCACCAATGCCTTATATAACCTTACCATTGTGGTGAACCATCGTTGGTTACCACTGTGGGGTTATTCTAATGTTGTTGTTGGGCTAGGGTGTTCACACTGTGGGGTTGTTATAATGTTGTTGTTGGGCTAGGGTGTTTACACTGTGGGATTAATACACCTGTGGTGGTTGCTGTTGTGGCACATCCCAGTCGGGCCCCGCCTCCTGGGAGAGGTATAAGACCCTCTGCTCGGGCGGGACCCCTCCAGTCTGGAATGGTGTACTCGTGTTTAAATAGTTCCATTGTTAGATAATAAAAGCCTTCAATTACCGAAGCCTTGTGTCTTGTGCTCGATTGTCGTGCATCAACCATAACACTCCAACTTTTATACTCGATACCAAAGGCACTCTTTACGACCCTATCCACCTGTGATGTCACTTTTAGGGAATCCTGTACCTGTATTCCCAGATCCCTCTGTTCAACTGCACTCTTCAGAGTCCTACCATTTACCCTGTACGTTCTACTTTGGTTTGTCCTTCCAATGTGCAATATCTCACACTTGACTGCGTTAAATTCCATTTGCCATTTTTCAGCCCATTTTTCTAGTTGGTCCAAATCCCTCTGCAAGCTTTGAAAACCTTCCTCACTGTCCACTACACCTCCAATCTTTGTATCATCAGCAAACTTGCTGATCCAATTGACCACATTATCATCCAGATCATTGATATAGATGACAAACAACAATGGACCCAACACCGATCCCTGCGGCACACCACTAGTCACAGGCCTCCACTCAGAGAAGCAATCCTCCACAACTACTCTCTGGCTTCTTCCATTGAGCCAGTGTCCAATCCAATTTACTACCTCCCCATGTATACCTAGCGACTGAACCTTCCTAACTAACCTCCCATGAGGGACCTTGTCAAAGGCCTTGCTGAAATCCAGATAGACAACATCCACCGCCTTCCCTTCATCCACTTTCCTGGTAACCTCCTCGAAAAACTCTAATAGATTGGTCAAACATGACCTACCACGCACAAAGCCATGTTGACTCTCCCTAATAAGTCCCTGTCTATCCAAATATTTGTAGATCCTATCCCTTATCACACCTTCCAATAACTTGCCCACCACCGACGTCAAACTTACTGGCCTATAATTTCCCGGATTTCTTTTGGAACCTTTTTTAAACAACGGAACAACATGAGCCACCCTCCAATCATCCGGCACCTCCCCCGTGAATACTGACATTTTAAATGTGTCTGCCAGGGCCCCTGCAAGTTCAACACTAGCTTCCCTCAAGGTCCGTGGGAATACCCTGTCCGGTCCTGGGGATTTATCCACTCTGATTTGCCTGAAGACAGCGAGCACCTCCTCCCCTTTAATCTGTAAAGGTTTCATGACCTCCCTACCTGTTTGCCCTATTTCTGTAGACTCCATGCCCGTTTCCTCAGTAAATACGGATGCAAAAAAATCATTTAGTATCTCCCCCATCTCTTTTGGTTCCATACACAGTCTACCACTCTGGTCTTCAAGAGGACCAATTTTATCCCTCACTATCCTTTTGCTCCTAACATACCTATAGAAGCTCTTTGGATTTTCCTTCACTCTGTCTGCCAAAGCAACCTCATGTCTTCTTTTAGCCCTCCTGATTTCCCTCTTAAGTAGCTGCTTGCACTTTTTATACTCCTCGAGCATCTGATCTGTTCCTTGCTGCCTGTACATTTCATACAACTCTCTCTTCCTCTTAATCAGTGTTACAATCTCCCTCGAGAACCAAGGTTCCTTATTCCTATTTACTTTGCCTTTAATCCTGACAGGAACATACAAACCCTGCACTCTCAAAATTTCTCCTTTGAAGGCCTCCCACTTTCCATTTACATCCTTACCAGAGAACAGACTGTGCCAATCCACACTTCCCAGATCCCTTCTCATTTCATCAAATTTGGCCTTTTTCCAGTTCAGAACTTCAACCCGAGGACCAGATCTATCCTTATCCATGATCAGGTTGAAACTAATGGCATTATGATCACTGGATCCAAAGTGTTCCCTCACACTCACATCCTGCACTCTCTCGCTTCCTTCCCTATGAACGGTATGTTTTGTCTGTATAGCGCGCAAGAAACAATACTTTTCACTGTATGTTAATACATGTGACAATAATAAATCAAATCAAATCAAATCAATGGTGCACCAAATTTTCTCTCTCACCCAGTATGATTCCCACGGCGGGTACGACAGGGAAGTTTTCGGCCATCATATGGAGTTGAGAGGAGAGTGTTCATAGCTGCAGCAGTGTATATTTAGCTGTACGTAGTTCAGTTGTACACAATTAAGGCAGCTTTTGTTCGGACATACCAATATCTCAGTAATCATTCTGAAGCTAGACTAACCAACGTACAACAGGAACTAACTTCAAAACACTTGGTGTTTCACTTTGTAATCAAATCAAATGAAGATTGCTTCGTGTATTATCCATCACCATCTGGCTTTCTTGAATATAACAATGTGGTTCTTTCTTTACTGTACTCATTGGTCTACATTGACTCCTCGTTAAGCAGAACTCAATTTTAGAATTGTGGTCTTTGGGTTTAAATCCCTCCATGCCACCCCCCCCCCCCCCCCCCCCCGCCGCCTCCCCCATGTCTGCAATTCCTTCAGCCCTGCAATCCTCCTGAGATATCTTCCCCCCTCTAATTCTGGCCTCTTCTCCAGAATCCCCAATTACAATTGCTCCACCATTGGTGGGCCAGGCTTTCAGCTGCCTGGGCCCCCAAGCTCTGGAATTCCCTCCCTAAAGCCCTCTAACTCTCTGCCTTGTTTCCAATCTGAAGCCTACCTTGAGCTGTGAGCTATTAACATCTACTTGTGTGGTCCAGTGTCAGATTTTGTCATGTTTTCCTTCATAAAGTCTTGGGTGTCATAAAGACTATGTTAAAGGTGCTATATAATCATAAATTGTTGAACCAAAAAACTAAGAGATTTTGTGTATTCACCATGGTAAGTTATTGATTGAATGTAATAAACCTGTGGCCTAGCATCAGAAAACTGTTCAGAATTCTCATTTCTGCTTGAGGAATGATTGGGATTAGTCTAGAACCTGAGAAAGTTTATAGAAAAGAGGTTGAGAGGTTAAGATTGGCCAGACCTTACTCTTTCAGTTGTTTTGAGTCTGTTGCCCAGTTCGGGACCATTACACACCATTACTGTCTCTCGTCAAAAACTGGGGCCTCACAACACAAGACATATTCTCGATGTCTTTACTCACCCACATTTGACCCATTATTCAAAACAGAAAATGCAGGAAAACACTTAGCAGGTCAGGCTGTGGTGAGAGAAACAGAGTTCACAAACTTAATTGGAACCAGCAGATTAGTGAAACATTGGCCGAAGTTTTCTCGATCTTCCTGCTGGTGGGATCTTCCACTCCCACCAATGGCGACTCCCCCCCCCCCCCCCCCCCCCCGCCCCCCATCACCCCAGCAGCAGAGCGTGCGAGCCATGGAAAAATCTATTGACATCAGCGACACTGGAAGATCCCACCACCAGCCAATGGCAAGTCATCACTACTGGCACAAAACACTCTGCGAGGGGAGACAAAAAATTCCACCCGGTAACTTTGCTTCCATTGAACTGCTAATCATATTTTAGTCTCCACATACTCTGCCTGATCACAGATTAATCACAGAAACCCTACAGTGCAGAAAGAGGCCATTTTGGCCCGTCGAGTCTGCACCGACCACAATCCCACCCAGGCCCTACCCCCATATCCCTACATATTTTACCCGCTAATCCCTCTGACCTACACATCTCAGGACACTAAGGGGCAATTTTAACCTGGCCAATCAACCTAACCCGCACATCTTTGGACTGTGGGAGGAAACCGGAGCACCCGGAGGAAACCCGATCTGCTGCGTGTTTCTGGCAGCTTCTGTCTATAATGCGGATTTCCAGTGTGTGCAGCATTTTTGTTTGTGTTAAGTGGATGCTATTCTGTGATAGGATAGTCAATACTTTTCACTGTATACATGTGACAATAATAAATCAAATCAAATCAAATCAAATGTCCTCCTGATCGGTGTCGGATGTTAAGTCATGTCTGTGGGTCCATATGTGAAACATTGCACTCGGGAACTACCTGTGAGTAACCCCTGTTGCCTGAGGTCAGTGCAGGTGAACCCAGTGCAAAGAGGAGTAGCCAGGGGGGTGTGGGAAAAGCATGAGAAGTGACATTAACCTGAATAATTGCACAGCAGGTCAGCATGAGCTGTACATCATGCCGCTGTGATCTTTGAGCGGTTTATGGTATGAGAAAACCAGGAGGGGGAAAGACTGAGAGAAAGTGAGAAGGAAATAAACAGTAAGAAGGCTGCGAATAAACATTTTAAGTGCATGAACTCTGTCAGACTGCCCGTGTGTATGGACTAGCTTTCACTAACACCCTATCACATTTTTGATGGTATCATCTGTTTGAGGTACAACAGTACTGATGAAGTTGTCCCGTGGCTGTGGCCTCGATTTGCAGCTCTTGCTGTCTTGACTTATGTTTAAAGGTTACAGAATTGTTTAAAACAAAAGGAAGCCATTCAGCCCATCGTGTCTGCACCAGCTCTCCAAATGAACATTATGGCTTCGTGCCTTTTCCCTTTATCCCTGCACATTGTTTCTATTCAAATAATCATCTAGTGTCCTCTTGAATGCCTCGATTGAACCTGCAACCACCATACTTTCAGGTAGTGCATTCTGGACTCGAACCACTCGCTGTGAATTTTTTTCTCTCATCACATTTGTTTCTTTTGCAAATCACTTTAAATTTGTGCCCTCTCATTCTCGATCCCTTTAGAGCGGGAACAGCTTCTCCCTATTTATTCTATCCAGTCCCCTCATGATTTTGAACATCTCTATTTAATCTCCTCTTAGCCTTCTCCTCTCCAAGGAAGCCAGTAAGATTAAAAGGAAAACTAGGCAGGGAATCGTTGTTGAACACAGTGGGACTGGTGGCCTGAAATGCATTTGTTTCAACGCGAGGAGAATAACAGGTAAGACGGATGAACTTAGAACCTGGATTAGGACTTGGAACGATGATGTTTTTGCTATTACAGAGACTTTTTTGAAAGAGCGACAGGATTGGCAGCTAAACATTTCAAGATTTAGATGTTTCAGGCAGGATAGAGGCAGATGTAAAAGGGATGGGAGAATTGCATTACTGGTTAAGGAGAATATCATAGCTGTGCTGAAGGAAGACACATTGGAGGGTTCAGGCAGCGAGGCAATATGTGTACGAATAGGAAGGGTGCAGTCACAATGTTGGGGATTTATTACAGGCCTCTCAAAAGGAAGCGGGAGATAGAGGATCAGATATGCAGACAGATTTTGGAAAGATGCAAAAACAACAGGGTTGTTGTTACAATAGATAGAATAGAACAGTACAGCACAGAACAGGCCCTTCGGCCCACGATGTTGTGCCGAGCTTTGTCTGAAACCCAAATCAAGCTATTTCCTCCCTATCATCCCGAAGTACTCCATGTGCCTATCCAATAGCTTCTTAAATGTTCCTAAAGTTTCTGACTCCACTATCCCTGCAGGCAGTCCATTCCACACCCCAACCACTCTCCGGGTAAAAAAACCTACCTCGGACATCCTTCCTATATCCCTCACCATGAACCCTATAGTTATGCCCCCTAGTTACTACTCCATTCACCCGAGGAAATAGTCTTTGAACGTTCACTCTATCTATCCCCCTCATCATCTTATAAACCTCTATCAAGTCTCCTCTCAATCTCCTCTGCTCCAAAGAGAAAAGCCCAAGTTCCCTCAACCTTTCCTCATAAGACCTACCCTCCAAACCAGGCAGCATCCTGGTAAATCTCCTTTGCACTCTTTCCAGTGTCTCCACATCCTGAGGTGCCCAGAACTGCACACAATATTCCAAATGTGGTCTCACCAAGGTCCTGTACAGTTTCAGCATAACCCCACAGCTCTTAAACTCAAACCCCCTGTTAATGAACGCTAACACACTATAGGCCTTCTTCAAGGCTCTATCCACTTGAGTGGCAACCTTCAGAGATCTATGGATATGAACCCCAAGATCTCTCTGTTCCTCCACATTCTTCAGAACCCTACCTTTGACCCTGTAATCCACATTTAAATTTGTCCTACCAAAATGAATCACCTCGCATTTGTCAGGGTTAAACTCCATTTGCCATTTTTCAGCCCAGCTCTGAATCCTATCTATATCTCTTTGCAGCCTACAACAGCCCTCCACCTCATCCACTACTCCACCAATCTTGGTGTCATCAGCAAATTTACTGACCCACCCTTCAGCCCCCTCCTCCAAGTCATTTATAAAAATGACAAATAGCAGAGGACCAAGCACTGTTCCCTGTGGCACTCCGCTGGTAACCAGTTTCCAGTCCGAAAATTTTCCATCCACCACCACCCTCTGTCTTCTGTTAGATAGCCAGTTACCTATCCAATCGGCCAAACTTCCCTCTATCCCACACATCCTTACTTTCTTCATAAGCCGACGTTGGGGGACTTTATCAAACGCCTTACTAAAATCCATGTATATGAAATCAACTGCACTACCTTCATCTACATACTTAGTTACCTCCTCAAAAAATTCTATCAAATTTGTGAGGCAAGACTTGCCCTTCACAAATCCGTGCTGACTATCCCGGATTAAGCTGCATCTTTCTAAATGGTCGTAAATCCTATCCCTGAGAACCTTTTCCATCAACTTACCAACCACCGAAGTAAGACTAACCGGCCTATAATTACCAGGGTCATTTCTATTCCCTTTCTTAAACAGAGGAACCACATTCGCCACTCTCCAGTCCTCTGGCACCACCCCCGTGGACAGTGAGGACGCAAAGATCAATGCCAAAGGTTCTGCTATCTCATCCCTTGCCTCCCAAAGACTCCTAGGATATATTTAATCAGGCCCAGGGGACTTATCAACTTTCAGTTTATTCAAAATTGCTAGTACATCTTTTAACTTTCCCTATATTGACTGGGACTCACTTACTGCTAGGGGCTTGAATGGGGCAGAATTTGTAAGGAGCATCCAGGAGGGTTTCTTGAAACAGTATGTAAATAGCTCAACTCAGGAAGGAGCCATATTAGTATTGGTATTAGGGAATGAGCCCAGCCAAGTGATCAAAATTTCATTTCGGGAACAGTGATCATAATTCCGTAAGTTTTAAGGTGCTTGTGGATAAGGACAAGAGTGGTCCTCGGGCGAAGGTGTTAAATTGGGGGAAGACAAACTACAACAACACTAGGCAGGATCTGGAGAGTGTAGATTGGGGAGGCTGTTTGAGGGTAAATCAACATCCGACATGTGCAAGTCTTTCAAATGTCAGTTGATTGGAATTCAGGACCGGCATGTACCTGTGAGGATGAAGGATAAGTGTGGCAAGTATCAGGAACCCTGGATAATGAGGGATATGAGCCTTGTCAAAAATAAAGGACAGTAAGAAGTTTAACAACACCAGGTTAAAGTCCAACAGGTTTATTTGGTAGCAAAAGCCACACAAGCTTTCGAGGCTCTGAGCCCCTTCTTCAGGTGAGTGGGAATTCTGTTCACAAACAGAACTTATAAGGCACAGACTCAATTTACATGGTTGGAATGCGAATACTTACAACTAATCCAGTCTTTAAGAAACAAAACAATGGGAGTGGAGAGAGCATCAAGACAGGCTAAAAAGATGTGTATTGTCTCCAGACAAGACAGCCAGTGAAACTCTGCAGGTCCACGCAACTGTGGGAGTTACAAATAGTGTGACATAAATTCTGATTCTAGGATCGCATGATAAAGACTCAGGAGGAAAAAAGCAGAAATATTTATGTGAAATAGTGTGACATAAACCCAATATCCCGGTTGAGGCCGTCCTTGTGTGTGCGGAACCTGGCTATCAGTTTCTGCTCCGCGACTCTGCGCTGTCGTGTGTCGCGAAGGCCGCCTTGGAGAACGCTTACCCGAATATCAGAGGCCGAATGCCCGTGACCGCTGAAGTGCTCCCCAACAGGAAGAGAACAGTCTTGCCTGGTGATTGTCGAGCGGTGTTCATTCATCCGTTGTCGCAGCGTCTGATGTCGCCGGCATCTCCACATCAAAAATAAAGGAAGCATTCATAAGGCCTAACAAGCTTAGGACAGATGAAGCCCTTGAAGAATATAAAGAACGTAGGAAGGAACTTAAAGAAGGAGTTAGGAGGCTAAAAGGGGTCATGTAAAGTCCTTGGCAAACAGGATTAAGGAAAATCCTAAGGCATTTTATACGTATGTAAAGAGCAAGCGGGTAACTTGAGAAAGGGTTGGTCCACTCAAGGATAGTGGAGGGAATCTATGCTTGGAACCAGAGGAAATGAGCGAGATACTAAATGAATACTTTACCTCAGTATTCACCAAAGAGAGGGACTTGATGGATGAGGAGCCTAGGGAAGGGTGTGTAGGTATTCTGGGTCATGTTGAGATCAAAAAGGAAGAGGAATTGGGGGTCTTGAAAAACATTAAGGTAGATAGGTCCCTAGGGCCTGATGGGATCTACCCCAGAATACTGAGGGAGGCAGAGCAGAAATTGCTGGGGTCTTGACAAAAATCTTTATATCCTCATTGGCTACAGGTGAAGTTCCAGAGCACTGGAGGACAGACAATGTTGTTCCATTGTTAAGAAGGAGGGCAGAGATAATCCAGGAAATTATAGGCCAGTGAGCCTTACGTCTGTGGTAGGGAAATTATTGGAAAAGATTCTTAGGGACAGCATTTACTCACATTTAGAAACAAATGGACTTATTAGTGATAGGCAGCATGGTTTTGTGAAGGGAAGGTTGTGCCTCACTAACTTGATCGAGTTTTTCGAGAAAGTGACGAAGATGATACCTGAGGGAAAGGCAGCGGATGTTATATACATGGACCTCAGTAAAGCCTTTGACAAGGTATCTCATGGTAGACTGATATGAAAGGTGAAGTCATACGGAATCAAAGGAGAGCTGGGAAGATGGATACAGAACTGGGTTGGCCATAGAAAGAGTTTTAACAACACCAGGTTAAAGTCCAACAGGTTTATTTGGTAGCAAATACCATTAGCTTTCGGAGCGCTGCTCCTTCGTCAGATGGAGTGGAAATGTGCTCTCAAACAGTGCACAGAGACACAAAATCAAGTTACAGAATACTGATTAGAATGCGAATCCCTACAACCAGCCAGATCTTAAAGGTACAGACAATGTGGGTGGGTAACCATGCAGACGCTATGACAACGGATGAATGAACACCACTCGACAATCACCAGGCAAGACTGTTCTCTTCCTGTGGGGGAGCACTTCAGCAGTCATGGGCATTCAGCTTCTGATCTTCAGGTAAGCGTTCTCCAAGGCGGCCTTCACGACACACGACAGCGCAGAGTCACTGAGCAGAAACTGATAGCCAAGTTCCGCACACATGAGGACAGCCTAAACCGGGATGTTGGATTTATGTCACATGATCAGTAACCCCCACAGCTTGCCTCCTGGACTTCCAGAATCTCACTAGCTGTCCTGTCTGGAGACAATACACATCTCTTTAACCTGTGTTTAATGCTCCCCCCACCCACATTGTCTGTACCTTTAAGATCTGGCTGGTTGTAGGATTCGCATTCTAATCAGTATTCTGTAACTTGATTTTTGTGTCTCTGTGCCCTGTTTGAGAGCACATTTCCTCTCCATCTGACGAAGGAGCAGCGCTCCGAAAGCTAATGGTATTTGCTACCAAATAAACCTGTTGGACTTTAACCTGGTGTTGCTAAAACTCTTACTGTGTTCACCCCAGTCCAACGCCGGCATCTCCACATCTTGGCCATAGAAGACAGAGGGTGGCAGTAGAGGGTTCTTTTCTGAATGAAAGGCTGTGACTAGTGGTGTTCCACAGGGATCCGTTCTGGGACATTTGTTGTTCATAAAATATATAAGTGATTTGGAGGAAAATGTAGCTGGTCTGATTAGTAAGTTTACAGACGGCACAAAAATTGGTGGAGTTGTGGATAGTGAAGAGGATTGTCAGAAGATACAGCAAGATATTGACTGGTTGGAGACTTGGGCGGAGAAATGGCAAATGGAGTTTAATCCAGGCAAGTGTGAGATAATGCATTTTGGAAGGTCCAATGCACGTAGGAATTATACAGTAAATGGTAGAACCCTTAGGAATATTGCCAGGCAGAAAGATCTGGGCGTATATGTCCACTGATCACTGAAAGTGGCAACGCAAGTGGATAAGGTAGTCAAGAAGGCATACGGCATGCTTGCCTTCATTGGTCGGGTAAAATTGACAGGTCATTCTGCAGCTGTACAGAACCTTAGTTAGGCCTCATTGAGAATATTGTGTACAATTCTGGTCGCCACACCACCAGAAGGATGTAGATGCTTTGGAGGAGGTACAGAAGAGGTTTACCAGGATGTTGCCTGGTCTGGAGGGTATTACCTATGAGGAGAGGTTGGATAAACTTGGATTGTTCTCATTGAACGATGGGGGTTGAGGGGGTGACCTGATAGCGGTTTACAAGATTATGAGTGGCATGGACAGAATGGATAGTCAGCTGCTCTTTCCTAGGGTAGAAAACTCAAGTACCAGGGGGACATAGGTTTAAGATGTGTAGGGAAAAGTTTAGAGGAGATGTGCGAGGCAAGTCTTTTACACAGAAGGTGGTGAATGGCTGGAACACACTGCCCGGGGAGGTGGTGGGAGCAGGTACGATAGCGGCATTTAAGGGGCAACTAGATGAATACATGGATAGGATGGGAATGGAAGGATACGGATTCCGTCAGTGCATATGGTTTTAGTTTAGGCAGGCATCATGATCGGTGCAGGCTTGGCGCGTCGAAGGGCCTGTTCTTGTGCTGTACTGTTCCTTGTTCTTTGAGGACAGTCGCAACCTCTCCAATCTTATCTAGACAGCCATATGAACGGAGTGGGAATGGAGGGATACAAAAGAATGGTCTAGTTTGGACCAGGGAGCGGCGCGGGCTTGGAGGGCCAAAGGGCCTGTTCCTGTGCTGTATTGTTCTTTGTTCTTTGTATCTGTTTCGCGCACCACTGGCTTGCCACCTGCTTATTTCTGGTCATCAAGTTGATTTTTCAGAACGAAGTCCTGCAGCCATTGAACATGTATAAAACACTGGTGAGACCATAACTGGAGTATTGTGTGCTGTTCTGGTCACCATATTACAGAAAGGATGTAATTGCTCTGGAGAGAGTGCAGAGGAATTTAGTATGGGTTTAGTATGCTCAAGAATACTCAGCATGGCTTTGTCAAGGGCAGATCGTGCTTACGAGCCTGGTGGAGTTCTTCGAAAATGTGACTAAACACATTGACGAAGGGAAGGCGGTCGATGTGGTTTATATGGATTTTAGCAAGGCGTTCGATAAGGTCCCCCATGCAAGGCTTCTCGAAAAAGTGAGAGGGCATGGGATCCAAGGGGCTGCTGCCCAGTGGATCCAGAACTGGCTTGCCCAAAGGATGTGGAGATGCCAGCGTTGGACTGGGGTAAACACAGTAAGAAGTTTAACAACACCAGGTTAAAGTCCAACAGGTTTATTTGGTAGCAAAAGCCACACAAGCTTTCGGAGCTCAAAGCCCCTTCTTCAGGGGTGGGAATTCTGTTCACAAACAGGGCATATAAAGACACAACCTCAATTTACATGAATAATGGTTGGAATGCGAATACTTACAGCTAATCAAGTCTTTAAGATACAAACAACGTGAGTGGAGAGAGCATCAAGGCAGGCTAAAAAGATGTGTTAAAAAGATGTGATAAAAAGATGTGTACACGTTAAAGAAGCCATCCCCTACGGACAAGCCCTCCGTATACACAGGATCTGCTCGGATGAGGAGGATCGCAACAGACACCTCCAGACGCTGAAAGATGCCCTCATAAGAACAGGATATAGCGCTCGACTCATTGAGCAACAGTTCCAACGTGCCACAGCGAAAAACCGCACCGACCTCCTCAGAAGACAAACACGGGACACAGTGGACAGAGTACCCTTCGTCGTCCAGTACTTCCCCGGAGCGGAGAAGCAACGGCATCTCCTCCGGAGCCTTCAACCTGTCATTGATGAAGACGAACATCTCGCCAAGGCCATCCCCACACCCCCACTTCTTGCCTTCAAACAACCACGCAACCTCAAACAGACCATTGTCCGCAGCAAACTACCCAGCCTTCAGGAGAACAGTGACCACGACACCACACAACCCTGCCACAGCAACCTCTGCAAGAGGTGCTGGATAATCGACACAGATGCCATCATCTCACGTGAGAACACCATCCACCAGGTACACGGTACATACTCTTGCAACTCGGCCAACGTTGTCTACCTGATACGCTGCAGGAAAGAATGTCCCGAGGCATGGTACATTGGGGAAACTATGCAGACGCTGCGACAACGGATGAATGAACACCGCTCGACAATCACCAGGCAAGACTGTTCTCTTCCTGTTGGGGAGCACTTCAGCGGTCACGGGCATTCGGCCTCTGATATTCGGGTAAGCGTTCTCCAAGGCGGCCTTCACAACACACGACGGCGCAGAGTCGCTGAGCAGAAACTGATAGCCAAGTTCCGCAGACACGAGGACGGCCTCAACCGGGATATTGGGTTCATGTCACACTATCTGTAATCCCCACAGCTTGCCTGGACCTGCAGAGTCTCACTGGCTGTCCTGTCTGGAGACAATACACATCTCTTTAGCCTGTCTTGATGCTCTCTCCACTCACATTGTTTGTATCTTAAAGACTTGCTTCGCTGTAAGTATTCGCATTCCAACCATTATTCTGTAAATTGAGTTTGTGTCTTTATATGCCCTGCTTGTGAACAGAATTCCCACTCACCTGAAGAAGGGGCTTAAGGTTCCGAAAGCTTGTGTGGCTTTTGCTACCAAATAAACCTGTTGGACTTTAACCTGGTGTTGTTAAACTTCTTACGGAGAATTCTAGAACCAGGGGACATAGATTCAAGATAAGTGGCAGGGGGTGTAGAGGGGACATGAGGAAGAACATTTTAATGCAGAGGGTGGTGGGTGTCTGGAATTTGCTGCCCAAGTTGGTGGTGGAGGCAAAGACCCTAAACTCTTTAAAAAAGTACCTCAATCTGCACGTTAAGCGCTGAAGTTACAGGGCTATGGGCCAGGTGCAGGAAGATGAGATTAGAAAGGGTGCTTGCGTGTCCTCGAGCTGGCATGAACAAGAGGGGCCGAATTGCCTCTTCCTGTGCTGTAACCTTTCTATGATTCTATGTTAGTGCACCACCACCTTACAGAACACAGTTACTTTGGAGCATTCTATCTATGAACTTTGCAGCACCTGGGATCAAGAAACACAGTTAAAGCTGGGCAGAATCAGTTTATAACCCTTTACTGCAAACATTCACACTTCCCTAGTTTCTACCACACCTTTCACTCTGTCTTAAACTCTGCAGTCAAGTCAGTTTACATAATATTATCCTTGGAATCTATGGCAGCAACTCACCATGGTTCCTTCAGCAGTGCCCCCTGAGTTTGCAGCCTACAACACCTGCAAGAACAAGACCATGAGAAGACCAGCTGTGGGTCTGCAGCCTGTCAGTATGCGACATATTGTACAGGAGCTCTGGGCTTTGCTGAGGTGCTGCCTGAAAAGTTATCCATCGGGGTTCTTCATTTCAGTTCCAGCAATTTCCTCTGACTATCTGGAAGCAATTGGTGAATTGGAAAGTCTGACCTAGTTTCAGACTGGGGTCCATCATTTCCCACAGGAGGCAGTGGCATAGTGGTTTGTCACTGGACTAGCAATCCAGAGATATAGGGTAATGCTCTGGGGACCTGGGTGCGAATCCCATCATGGCAGATGTTGAAATTTGAATTATAGAGTCATAGAGGTTTACAGCATGGAAGCAGGCCCTTTTGGCTCATGTTGTCCTGTTTTTACCATTAAGCTGGTCCCAATTGCCCACGTTTTTCCCATATCCCTCCATACCCATCTTACCCATGCAACTATCTGAACGCTTTTTAAAAGACAAAATTGTACCTGCCTCTAATACCACCTCTGGCAGCTGGTTCACTAAAAATCTGGAATTGAAAGTCTAATGAAACCCATCTGGTTCACTAATGTCCTTTAGGGAAGGAAATTTGCCATCCTTACCTGGTCTGGTCTATATGTGACTCCAGAGCCACAACAATGTGGGTGACTTTTAACTGCCCTCTGAAATTGTGTAACAAGCCACTCAGTTCAAGGGGCAATTAGGGATGTGCAATAAATGCTGGTCCAGCCAGTGACACCTACACCTCGTGAATGAACCTGGGTTTGATTCCTGGCTTGGGTTACTGTCTGTGTGGAGTTTGCACGTTCTCCCCGTGTCTGCGTGGGATTCCTCCAGGTGCTCCGGTTTCCACCCACATTCCAAAGATGTGCGGGTTAGGTGGGTTAGCCATGCTAAGTTGCCCCTTAGTGTCAGCAGGACTAGCTAGGGTAAATGTATGGCGTTATGAAGCTATGGGTGGGATTGTGATCGGTGCAGACTCAATGGGCCGAATGGCCTCCTTCTGCAATGTAGGATCCCATGATCTCTATATTCCTTCAATTTTGGCCACATGAGATTGACAATGACGCTTAAGATGCTTTTTAAAACCTATCTCTTAATATTTCCACATGATACTGTTGTTGAAGATCCGCTTAAATATCGGCTGCAAGCTGTGGGGCTCTTCGTGCTGGTGAACATGTACTCAGCTGTATATATATATATATATATATATATATACTCATACTTGGGCGGCACGGTAGCACAGTGGTTAGCACTGCTGCTTCACAGCTCCAGGGACCTGGGTTTGATTCCCGGCTTGGGTCACTATCTGTGTGGAGTTTGCACATTCTCCTTGTGTCTGTGTGGGTTTCCTCCGGGTGCTCCGGTTTCCTCCCACAGTCCAAAGATGTGCGGGTTAGGTTGATTGGCTATGCTAAAAATTGCCCCTTAGAGTCCTGAGATGCATAGGTTAGATGGATTAGTGGGTAAATATGTAGGGATATGGGGGGAGGGCCTGGGTGGGGTTGTGGTCGGTGCAGACTCGATGGGCTGAATGGCCATTGAAGGAATATAGAGATCATGGAATCCTACATTGCAGAAGGAGGCCATTCGGCCCATTGAGTCTGCACCGACCACAA
The DNA here is from genome assembly GCF_964213995.1 of Mustelus asterias. Lineage (NCBI taxonomy): Eukaryota > Metazoa > Chordata > Chondrichthyes > Carcharhiniformes > Triakidae > Mustelus > Mustelus asterias. Next base: position 24,986,336 of record NC_135820.1, on the reverse strand, counting down.
TCCCACCCATAGCTTCATAACGCCATACATTTACCCTAGCTAGTCCTGCTGACACTAAGGGGCAACTTAGCATGGCTAACCCACCTAACCCGCACATCTTTGGAATGTGGGTGGATTTCTGTGTGATTTTAAAAACAGTCACTAACAACAGTGAGGTTGGGGCATGTGTCAGATCATGTTACACACTGACGATCTCATACCCCTGCAAACTTCCAGTGCACGCATTTCATGCCCACCCTCAGCATTGGGCACAGGCTGCGGTGGAAGTGGTCAGAAGCAATGTCGCTACCGTTTTTCTGCTAAACCGTCCCCTGTAGTGTTGAATTAAGCAGCATTTCAGAGCCCAATTTAATGGCCAGCACCTCCCCCACAAAACACAGCAGCAAAGTATTCACTTGGATATTGTGCTCAGTTTTGGAATAGAGTAAAGATTGTGCTAAAGCAGCCAACCTAATGCTTAGAGCAAGCTCCAGTGCGTAATACATTTATTATATTATGTGTAAAATATTCGTGACCTTTCATCCAATGTCCCAATCAAATAAACCACCAATGACATCGTCTACAGCTATCCACTAAGATCTATTCTCCCATTTCGGTCCCAAGTGAAGCCTCACATATTCAGAACCAGTTAAATGAACCATTATTCATCCTGAAAGCGTGTGTGTTTGTTGGTTATCCTGGAAGCCCCCTTATTGAAGAATGTGCCCATTCCTGACCTGGCCTTCTGGCTGTCTCTCTGGCTTCAGAACAATGGACATCACTGGGCCCAAGTAATGGTGTGGTCTTCTGGAGCTGGCCAGATGCTGGCACTGAGAGAACTCCAGTTACTGCTGGGGTTAGCTGCTGATCCATTCGCCCTTGGGCCTATCTAGCACCATCTGGGAGAGGTAGCCTGAGTTTCAAGAATCCTCCCAGAGTGACCTTTCCACCCACACGCTAGCTGCTGCCATTCTCCACTGCCAAGAGCCTCCTTAGTGCTGGTACAAGGATCTGTACAGCAGCATGGTAACTACACTGAGCTACACATTGTGTGCACAGGAAGATCCCACAAATATCTGCAAAACAAATAATTGGCTATTCATTTCTTTTTCATTGTCTGGATATTGATTGAAGGGGGAATGTTGGTCAGGAAACTAGGTGGTGCTTTCTTCTCTTCAAGCTATCCAGGCTACCTGATAGCAACTGCTATCCCACCTCCCCCCGATCCCCGTCCCTGTCCCCACCCCCCACCCCACCTCTGTGTCAGCGATCAGGGACGAGGCTTAACACCACAAAGACAACTCATTGAACAACTTCCCCAACACTGCTCTTGAGTTACAGTCCAAATCGATAATACAAGTTCACCATCTTGACCACTGGAATTAATATCATGAATTCTAAGCCACAGCTCCTCATAATGGATGGAAGCTGACAGGAACATGTAATGGAATTAGTTATTGGAATAGATAGGCTAATGAGTGGTGTAGACTATGATGTATCTGGGACATCAGTAGTCACATGTTAGAGACTCTGGCTAGCAAACAGGCAGTGCTCAGAGGAAAGGCTCCCACTCAGAAGAAAGTAACTCAGTGACCCACCTTGTACATTGTGTGAATAAACTAGATTTAAATAAATGCATGTCCTTCACAAGATACAAGGCCATCAAACGTGGTGATGACACTAATTTAAGCAAGAGTTAGCGCCAAGGAACAACCACAGCCTACATTGACACTGATCCCTGGTCAGGCCATAATCCTAAGCAACAGGACAATTGAAGATGGGCATTGGACATGCAGTCACTGTGCCTATCCCGCCTGTGAAAGTCTCAAGGAACTGCACAGAACCCACTGTTGGAAGGTGTGGTACAGTAATTACCTGATGTACCGAGTGGCCTGGGCTCTACTCACCAAGACACCGCAACTCCAGATCACTTCATTCCTTTACTTGGTGCAGCCCATCACCCACTACCTCTTTGACAGTGAGAGGCTGGAATAGACTGTGCTGAGAACACTCATTCATAAAGTGAACCTTGTCAACTCAGCTCAGAAATGAGGCTCAAACTACTTGGACTCTGCCCTGGAGGTTTGGGGAGGAGTCTGAACGCATTGACCACCCTGCTGTTACTGACAATATTCCAGCTACAAATATGACTCATATCCTTAAACCTCTTCATACATAGAATCAAAGAATACGCAGCATACAAGACCTTATTCAGTCCACATTGAAGAAAGTTTTAATTAGTCCCATTAGTCTGCACTTTCCCCGGCAAATTTTTATCCTTTTCAAGTACTTATCGGATCCCCTTTACAAAGTTATTATTGACTCTCCTATCCCTGCTCTTTAAAGCAGCCAATTCCTCATCGTGTAAAAATGATTTGCCTCATTTTCCCATTGGCTCTGATGCTTCAGAATTTACCTTCAATCTGTGTCCTCTGGGCTGCTGACCCCACTCCTCACGATAATCATTCCTCCTGACTTTATCTACCAAAACCCCACATCCCAAAGTTCCACAAAATAATCTGATTTTCCTTTTCAGTTTCAGCTCTGTTCATTGTCCCCAATTCTCTGCCTCACCTTCCAATTCCAGTGCCCAATTTCAGAGTTATTGCAGGAGCCATTACAATTATACCTTTCACAGGGTGTGGGTGATGCTCACTGGGCCAGCATTTATTGCCCATCCTTAATTACCTCTGGAAAAGGTGCTGATGAAGCCATCTCCTTGACTGCTGCTGTCTATGTGGTGTAGGTACACCCACAGTGCTGTTAGGGAGGGAGTTCCGGTATTTTGACCCACTTACATTCAGTGTACAGTGCAACACTGACCTCTGGGGCTGATCAGTGGAATCACATAGAAAATCAACCGACCATTCTGTTCCTTCACTTGCAGCTTTTAACACAGTTTCGATAAGCATGAAAATAAGATAACTTTCAATAATAGTGGGCCCTGTCTCCCCATGCCATCTTTAACTCTGCATAACAGGTTGAAACAAATTATTAATAATTATGGGCTTCTGTCCACAGTGTTTACCGTAGTCTAAGGACTGAATCATAGAATCCCTACAGTACAGAAAGAAGCCATTCAGTCTATCGAGTCCGTATCGACCACAATCCCACCCAGGCCCTATTCCCATAACCCTACACATTTATCCTGCTAATCCCCCTGACACTAGGGTCAATTTACCATGGCCAATCAACCTAACCCACACATCTTTGGACTGTGTGAGGAAACCGGAGCACCTGAAGGAAACCCACGCAGACACGGGAGAAAGTGCAAACTCCAGACAGACAGTGACCTGAGGCTGGCACTGTGAGGCAGCTGTGCTAACCATTGTGCCACTGAAGGAACATGAAATGTTAAATCTGCATCTCAATCCACAGCTGCTGAGCATTTACAGCATTTTCTGTCTTTACATTACAAATGCATACTGGCTGACTTTTAATCAGCTCAAATGTCTCTAAATGCCCGCTCAATCTGTTCTTATTGGTTCCGCATGACAGCTGTAGAATTAACTCTAATTTCTTGGTATGTCCCACTCATCTTTCGGCAATATTAGTTAAAATGAAAAACACCTGAATCATGAACCATTGGGAGTGTATTAAGGATCTGCTCTATCCTCAGTGTTCAAATCCTGAATCGAATGGGATCCTGGAGATTTGTCAGTCTTTTGTAATATTATTGTGTTGTATTCTGTTTCTTGTTTAAATTAACTTTAGTGAGTTCTAGTCCCTGACAGTGAATGAGTGTGAGAGTGAGAGGGAGCATGCGTGTGAGAGCAAGCGTGCGAGAGAGTGCATGAATGTTACAGTATGAGTGTGATAGAGAATGTGAGAGCGAATGTGAGAGAGAGAATGAATGTGACAGTGTGAGTGCAACAGTGTAAGTGTGAGTGTGAAAGAGAGCGTGTGTGTGTGTGTGAGGGAGAGTGTGCATGAGTGTGAGAGAGAGTGAGAGAGAGAATGTGAGGGACAGTGTGAGAGAGCATGAGAAAGAGAAGGAAAGGGAGCATGAGTGTAACAGTGCAAGTGTGAGAGAGAAAGCGAGAGAGAGTGTATGAGAGAGTCAGGGAGAGAGTATAAGAAAAAGTGAGTGTGACTGCGGGTGTGAAAGAGTGTGTGAATGTGTTAGAGAATGTGTGGGTGTGAGATGAAGTGTGATAGGGAATGTGAGAGGGAGTGTGAGAGCATGCATGTGTGACTATATGAGTGTGAAAGAGACTGTAACTGTATGAACAGTGTGAGTGTGAGACTATGAGAGAGAGTGAGTGTGAGAGAATGAGAAAGCATGCGAAGCTGAGTGAGAGTGTGATCATGTGTGAGAGAGAGAGTGCGAAGGAGAGCATGACTGTGACCGTGTGAGTGAGAGAAAGCGTGGGAGAGCGAGTGTAACAGCATGTGAGAGGAAGTTTGAGAGCGTATAAGTGTGACAGTGCGAGTGTCAGAAATTGTGTCAAGAGACTGTGTGAGATGGGGTGTGCGAGAGAGTGGTAAAAAGTAATAAATACTTTATTCTGTTTGTTTGATTTGACTTATTGTCATATGTATAGTATACAGTGAAAAGTATTGTTTCTTGTGCACTATAACAGACAAAACATACCATTCATAGAGCACATGGCGGAGAAGGAAAGGGTGCAGAATATTGTGTTGCTGTTAAAGATAGGGTGAAGAGAAAGATCAGCTTAATATGTGGTAGATCCATTCAAAATTCTGATGGCAGCAGGGAAAAGAACTGTTCTTGAGTCGGTTGTTACGTGATCTCAGACTTTTGTATCACACTATCACTCGCTCACATAATCTCACTCAGTCAAATGCTGTCACATTTACACTGTCACAATGATACTCACTGTCGCACTCACACTCTTTCTCACACACTGTCACACTGACGTCCACACTCACACTCTCACTCACACTCTCACACGGTCACACTCACACTTTCACACTCTCACACTGTCACACTCACACTTTCACACTCACACTCTCACACTCACTCTTTCTCACACACTGTCACACTGACATCCACACACACTCTCACACTGTAACACTCTCACACTCTCACACTGACACTTTCACACTCACACTCTCACACTCACACTCTCACACTCACACTCACTCTCACACTCTCACACTGTCACACTCACTCACACTCTCACACTCACACACTGTCACACTCACTCTTTCTCACACACTGTCACACTGACAGCCACACACACTCTCACACTAACACTCTCACACTCACACAGTCACACTCACACTCTCACACTCACACTCACACTGTCACACTCACACTGTCACACTCTCACACTGTCACACTCTCACACTGTCACTCTCACACTGTCACACTCACTCTCACTCACACTCTCACACTCTTACACTCACACTGTCACACTCACACTCTCATACTGTCACACTCTCACACTGTCACACTCACTCTCACACTCTGTCACACTCACACTGTCACACTCACACTGTCACACTCTCATACACACTCTCACACTTTCACTCTCTCTCACACTGTCACACTCACACTCTCACACACACTCACACTCTCACACTGTCACTCACACTATCACTCACACTGTCACACTCACACTCTCACACTGTCACGCTCTCACACACAGTCACACTCACACACTCACTCTCACACTCACACTGTCACACTCACACTCTCACACTCACACTGTCACACTCACACTCTCACACTGTCACGCTCTCACACACAGTCACACTCACACACTCACTCTCACACTCACACTGTCACACTCACACTCTCACTGTCACACTCACACTCTCACACTGCCACGCTCACACTCACACACACTGTCACACTCACACACTCACTCTCACACTCACTGTCACACTCACACTCACACTGTCACACTCACACTGTCACACTCACACTCTCACCCTCAAACTGTCACACTCACTCTGTCACACTGTCACACTCACTGTCACACTCACACTCTCACGCTCACACTCACACTCTCACACTCACGCTGTCACACTGTCACACTCACACTGTCACACTCACACTGTCACACTCACTCTCACACTGTCATACTCACACTCTCACACTGTCACACTCACACTCTCACACTCACTCTCACACTCACACTCTCATACTGTCACACTCACACTGTCACACTCACACTCTCATGTCACACTCACACTTGCACACTCACACTCTCACACTGTCACACTCACACTCTTACACTCACACCCTCACACTCATACTCTCACACTGTCACACTCACACTTTCACACTCACACTCTCACACTGTCACACTCCACACTCACACTCATACTCTCACACTGTCACACTCACACACTCACACTCACACTCCACACTCACACTCATACTCTCACACTCACACTCTCACACTGTCACACTCACGCTCACATGCTCAAACTGTCACATTCACACTCTCACACTCACACTCTCACACTGTCACACTCACACTCACTCACACACTGTCACACTCACACTCTCACACTGTCACACACACTCACACTGTCACACTCACACTCACTCACACTCTCACATTCACACTCACTCTCACACTCCCATACACTCACACTTTCACACTCACTCTCACACTCGCACACTGTCACACTCACACTCTCACACTCACTCTGTCACACTCACACACTCTCACACTGTCACACACATTCTTACACTCACACTCTCACACTCTCACCCTCACACTCTCACACTCATACTCTCACACTGTCACACTCACACTTTCACACTCACACTCTCACTGTCATACTCACTCTTACACTCACACTCACACTGTCACACTCACACACTCACTGTCACACACACTCTCACTGTCACACTCACACTCTCACTGTCACACTCACACTCTCACACTCACTCTGTCACACTCACACACACACTGTCACACACTCACACTGTCACACTCACACCCTCACACCCACACACTCAGTCTCACACTCACACTCTCACACTCAGTCTCACACTCACACTCTCACACTCAGTCTCACACTCACACTCTCGCACTGTCACACTCTCACACTCACACTCACACACTCTCACACTGTCACACTCACACTGTCACACTCACACACTCACTCTCACACTGTCACTCACATTGTCACACTCACACTGTCACACTCACACACACTCACTCTGTCACACTCACACTCTCACACTCACACTCTCACACACACTGTCACACTCACACTCACACTGTCACACTCACACTGTCACACTCACACCCTCACACCCACACACTCAGTCTCACACTCACTCGCACACTCAGTCTCACACTCACACACTGTCACACTCACACTCTCGCACTGTCACACTCTCACACTCACTCTCACACTCACACTCACACACTCACACTCACACTCTCACACTCACTCTCACACTCACTCTCACACTGTCACACTCACACTGTCACACTCACACTGTCACACTCTCACACTCACTCTCACACTGTCACACTCACACTGTCACACTCACACTGTCACACTCACACACTGTCACACTCACACTCACACTGTCACACTCTTACACTCACACTCTCACCCTCACACTGTCACACTCACACTCTCACCCTCACACTGTCACACTCACACTCTCACACTGTCACACTCACACTGTCACACTCACACTCTCACACTGTCACACTCACACTGTCACACTCACACTGTCACACTCACTCTCACACTGTCACACTCACACTCTCACACTCACTCTCACACTCACTCACACTCTCATACTGTCACACTCACACTGTCACACTCACACTCTCACTGTCACACTCACACTTGCACACTCACACTCTCACACTGTCACACTCACACTCTTGCACTCACACCCTCACACTCACACTCACACTCATACTCTCACACTGTCACACTCACACTTTCACACTCGCACACTCACTCACACTGTCACACTCACACTCCACACTCTCACACTCACACTTTCACACTCACCCTCTCACACTCACACTCTCACACTGTCACTCACACTCATACTCTCACACTGTCACACTCACACTGTCACACTCACACTCTCACACTCACACTGTCACACTCACACTCTCACACTCACTCACACACTGTCACACACACACACTCTCACACTCACTCTCACACTGTCACACTCACACTGTCACACTCACACACTCACACTGTCACACTCACACTCTCACACTCACACTCACACTCTCACACTGTCACACTCACTCTCACACTCCCATACACTCACACTTTCACACTCACACACTGTCACACTCACACTTTCACACTCACACACTCACACTGTCACACTCACATTCTTACACTCACTCTCACACTCACACTCTCACACTCATACTCTCACAGTCACACTCACACTCTCACTGTCACACTCACTCTTACACTCACACTGTCACACTCACACTGTCACACTCACACTCTCACACTGTCACACTCACACTCTCACACTCACTCTGTCACACTCACACTCTCACACTCACTCTCACACACACTGTCACACTCACACTCACACTCTCACACTTTCACACTCACACTCTCACACTGTCACACTCACACTGTCACACTCACACTCTCACAACCTCACACCCACACACTCAGTCTCACACTCTCACACTCAGTCTCACACTCACACTCACACTCTCGCACTGTCACACTCTCACACTCACACACTCACACTCTCACACTCACTCTCACACTGTCACACTCTCACACTCACACTCACTCTCACACTGTCACACTCACACTGTCACACTCACGCTGTCACACTCACACTGTCACACTCTCACACTCACACTGTCACACTCACACTGTCACACTCACACTGTCACACTCACACTCTCATACTGTCACACTCACTTTCACACTCTCACGCTGTCACACTTTCACACTCACACTCACTCTCACACTGTCACACTCACACTGTCACACTCTTACACTCACACTCTCACACCCTCACACTCTCACACACACTCATACTCTCACACTGTCACACTCACACTTTCACACTCACACTCTCACAGTCACACACTCTCACACTCACACTCTTACACTCACACTGTCACACTCACACTCTCACCCTCACACTCTCACTGTCACACACTGTCGCACTCACACTCTCACACTTTGTCACACTCACACTCTCACACTGTCACACTCACACTGTCACACTCACACTGTCACACTCACACTTTCACACTCACACCCTCACACTCACAGTCTCACACTCACACACTCTCTCACTCACACTCTCTCACTCACACTTACACTCTCACTCTCACACTCACACTGTGTCACACTCACACTCAGTGTCACACTCACTCACACTCTCACTCTCACACTCACACTCTCACACTCAGTGTCACACTCACACTCTCACACTCACACACTCACACTGTCACACTGGCACTCACACCTGTGATCTCTCTAACACTGTTTCACAAGAGTTACACTACCTCTCAAACGCACACGGTCACTCTCGCAGCTTCCTTCACGCATTCTCTCATGCTCACACACTGTCGCACTCACACTGTCCTCCATTGGCCACCTCCCTTCTCATACTTGTCATTAGGGAAGAGAGTATAAGAAGGTGATTGTGACAGCACAGGTGTGACTTTTTGGGTGTGGAAAAGCGTTTGTGAGTGTGCTAGAGAATGTGCGAGAGTGTGAGAAAGAGCATGAGTATGACTGTGGGTGTGAGAGGGAATGTGAGAGCAAGCACGGGTGTGACAATGTGAGTGTGAGAGAGAGTGTGACAGTGTGAGTGTGATAGTTTGTAAGAGAGAGCATGAGAGTGAGTGTAATGGTGTGAGTGCGACAGTGTGTGAGCATGAGAGAATGCGTGAAGGAAACTGCGAGAGTGACCGTGTGCGTTTGAGAGGTAGTGTAACTCTTGTGAAACAGTGTTAGAGAGATCACAGGTGTGACAGTGTGAGTGTGAGAGTGTGAGTGTGAGAGTGTGAGTGTGAGAGTGCCAGTGTGACAGTGTGAGTGTGAGAGTGTGAGAGTGTGAGTGTGTGAGTGCCAGTGTGACAGTGTGAGTGTGAGAGTGTGAGTGTGACAGTGTGAGTGTGGACGTCAGTGTGACAGTGTGTGAGAAAGAGTGTGAGTGCGACAGTGAGTATCATTGTGACAGTGTGAATGTGACAGCATTCGACTGAGTGAGATTATGTGAGCGAGTGATAGTGTGAGAGCGAGCATGATTGAAACAGTGTGAATGTGAGAGTGTTTAAGAGTGTGAGAGCGAGTGAAAGTGTGAGGGTGAGCATAAAAGTCATAGTGTATGAGGCTGAGTGTCACAGTGTGAGTGAGAGTGTGAGAGAGTGTGACAGTGTGTGAGTGTGTGTGTGTGAGAGAGAGAGCATGTGCGAGTGTGTGTGACAGTGTCGGAGAGTGTTTGAGAGAATGTTTGAGAGAGTGTGTGAAAGATAACATGATTGTGTAAGTGTGAGTGTCAGAGTATGAGTGTGAGCATCAGTGTGACATCATGAGAGTGTGAAAATGTGAGAGAGAGCATGAGGGTCAGTGTGAGTGCAAGTGTGAGAAAGAGCGTCAGTGTGAGAGCGGGAGATTGTGAGTGTGACAGTGTGAATGAGAGAGTAAACATTAGTGTGACAATGTGAGTGTGAGATGAGCGAGTGTGAGTGTGAGCGTGAGAGAGCTTGAGTGTGACAATGTGCGTGTGACAGCATGTCAGAGAACATGAGAGTGAATGTAATAGTGTGAGAATGTGAGTGAGTGTGTGGGCGTGAGTGAGAATGAGCATGAGTGAAACATTGTGAGAGTGAGTGAGAGTGTGAGAGCAAGTGGGAGTCTAAGAGTGAGTATGAACGTCACAGTGTGAGTGGTCGCAAGAGTGTGAGCAAGAGACAGAGTGTGGGAGCGAGTGAGAAAGTGTGACTGTGAGAGAGTGTGTGTGAGAGACAGTGACAGTGTCAGAGTGTTTGAGAGAATGTTTGAGAGTGTTTGAGAGAAAGGCAAATCGTGCCTTACGAGCATGGTTCTTTGAAAATATGACGAAACACGTTGATGAAGGAAAAGCGGTAGATGTGGTTTACAAGGACTTCAGCAAGGCGTTCGATAAGGTCCCCCATGCAAGACTTCTCAAGAAAGTGAGAGGGCATGGGAACCAAGGAGCTGTTGCCTTGTGGATTCAGAACTGGTTTGCCTGCAGAAGGCAGAGAGTGGTTGTAGACGGGTCTTTTTCTGAATGGAGGTCGGTCACCAGTGGAGTGCCCCAGGGATCTGTTCTGGGACCCTTGCTGTTTGTCATTTTCTTAAATGACCTGGATGAGGAAGTGGAGGGATGGGTTGGTATGTTTGCCGACGACACGAAGGTTGGTGGTGTTGTGGATAGTTTGGAGGGATATCAGAAGCTGCAGCATGACATAGATAGGATGCAAGACTGGGCGGAGAAGTGGCAGATGGACTTCAACCCGGATAAATGTGTAGTGGTACATTTTGGCAGGTCAAATGGGATGAAGGAGTATAATATCAAGGGTAAGACTCTTAGCAGTGTGGAGGATCAGAAGGACCTTGGGGTCCAGGTCCATAGGACTCTTAAATCGGCCTCGCAGGTAGAGGAGGTGGTTAAGAAGGCGTATGGTGTGCTGGCCTTCATCAATCGAGGGATTGAGTTTAGGAGTCGGGTGATAATGATACGGCTTTATAAGACCCTCGTCAGACCCCACTTGGAGTACTGTGCTCGGTTCTGGTTGCCTCTTTACAGGAAGGATGTAGAAATTATTGAAAGGGTGCAGAGAAGATTTACAAGGATGTTGCCTGGATTTGGTGGCATGCCTTATGAGGATAGATTGAGGGAGCTCGGTCTTTTCTTCTTGGAGAGACGAAGGATGAGAGGTGACCTGATAGAGGTGTACAAGATGTTGAGAGGTATAGATCGGGAGGATCCTCGGAGGCTTTTTCCCAGGGCTGAAATGGCTGCTACGAGAAGGCACAGGGAGTAGGTACAGAGGAGATGTCAGGGGTAAGTTTTTCACTCAGAGGGTGGTGGGTGAGTGGAATCGGCTGCCGTCAATGGTGGTGGAGGCAAACTCAATAGGGTCTTTTAAGAGACTTCTGGATGAGTACGTGGAACTTAATAGGATTGAGGGTTATAGGTAAGCCTATATATAAGCCTAGGTAGGTAGGGACATGACCGGCGCAACTTGTGGGCCGAAGGGCCTGTTTGTGCTGTAGTTTTTCTATGTTCTATGTTCTAATGTGTAAGTGTGACACTGTAATTTGATTTGATTTATTATTGTCACATGTATTAGTATACAGTGGAAGTATTGTTTCTTGCGCACTATACAAAGCATACCGTACATAGAGAAGGAAAGGAGAGGGTGCAGAGTATAGTCTTACAGTCATAGCTAGGGTGTAGAGAAAGATGAACTTAATAAGAGGTAGGTCCATTCAAAAGTCTGATGACAGCAGGGAAGAAGCTGTTCTTGAGTCGTTTGGTACGTGACCTCAGACTTTTATATCTTTTTACTGACGGAAGAAGGTGGAAGAGAGAATGTCCGGGGTGTGTGGGGTCCTTGATTATGCTGACTGCTTTTCCAGAGCAGCGGGAAATGTAGACAGAGTCAATGGATGGGAGGCTGGTTTGAGTGATGGACTGGGCTTCGTGCACGCCCTTTATGGTTTCTTGCGGTCTTGGGCAGAGCAGGAGCCATACCAAGCTGTGATACAACCAGAAATAATGCTTTCTATGGTGCATCTGTAAAAGTTGATGAGAGTCGTAGCAGAGAGAGTATGAGAGACTGTGTGACATTGTGTGAGAGAGGGTGAGTGAGAGTGTGTGTGTGTGAGAGAGTTTAACAGCGAGTGTGACAATGTGAGAGTGTGACTGTGGGAAAAGTGTGACAGTGTGTGTGTGAGAGAGAGCATGAGTGTGAGCAGAAGTGTGACATTGTGAGAGAGAGGGCGTGATTTTATGGCCTCGCTCAAGCAGGACCTGAAATTCTCGCCTGAGGTCAATGGACATTTCCGTTGTCCGCCCCTTGACCACTCCGATTTGGCGGTAGAATTCCTGTGCGAGTCTGAAAATGCAAGAAGGGAAGTGTGTGTTAGTGTGACCATGGGAAAGAAAGTATGAGTGAGTGTGTAACAGCGAGAGAGAGCCTAAGGGTGAGTGTGAGTGTCACAATGCATGAGTGTGAGTGTCACAGTATGAGTGTGAGCATGAGCCCGAGTGTGAGCAAGTGAGAAAGAGCATGTATGAGAAAGTGTGTATATGCGTGTGTGTGTGTGTGAGAGTGAGTGTGTGTGAGAGAATGTGCGTGTGTGAGTGTGTGTGCGTGTGTTCGTGTGTGTGTGTGTGTGTGTGTGAGAGAGTGTGTTGTGTGAGAGAATGTGTGTGTGTGTGTGTTCGTGTGTGTGTGTGTGAGAGAGTGTGTGAGAATGTGTGTGCGTGTGTGTGTGTGTGTGTGTGTTGTGTGAGAGAATGTGTGTGTGTGTGAGTGTTCGTGTGTGTGTGTGTGTGTGTGTGTGTGAGAGTGTGTGTGAGAACGTGTGTGTGTGAATGTGACAGTGTCAGAGTGTATTTGAGAGAGTGTGAGAGAGAATGGTTGTGAAAGTGTGAGTGTCTGAGAGCATGAGTGTGAGCAGTGTGACATTGTGAGAACGAGCATGTGTGTGAGGACAGAATTTTTCCTTCCTACCCGCCATGGACATTGTAGCGGGTGGGGGCCAACCTGCAAAGGTCCGTTGACCTCAGGCTTGAATTTTCAGCCTTGGGGCAAGCATAGCTGGAAAATCCCGCCCTGAGAGTCAGCGTGACAGTGTGAATGCAAGAGAGTGAGAGAGTGCATAAGTATGAGCATTGGTGTGACAGTGTGGGTGTGAGAAATGTGAGTGAGAGCGAGTGAGAGCGTGAGAGCAAGTGACAGTGTGAGAGAGCATATGAGAGCGGGTGGGGACAAGTGAGAGTGAGCATGTGTGTCACAGTGTGAGTGTGAGCATGAGCCTCAGCGCCAGCATGAGCATGAGCAAGAGTGTGAGAGCAAGTGAGTGTGTGTGAGAGAGAGAGTGGGCAGGATTTCATGGCCTCGCTCATCCCAAAACCATAAAATCCCACCTGAAGTCAACGGACCTTTCCATGGTCCACCCCTCATTGCTTCAATTCCCATAGAAACCCTACAGTACAGAAAGAGGCCATTCGGCCCATCGAGTCTGCACCGACCACAATCCCACCCAGGCCCTACCCCACATCCCTACATATTGTACCCGCTAATCTACGCATCCCAGGACACTAAGGAGTCATTTTAGCATGGCCAATCAACCTAACCCGCACATCCCGCATGGTGGGAGGGCTGGTAAAATACTGGCTAGTGTGAGAGAGAGCGTGAGAGAGAAAGTGTAAGAGAAAGAGAATGTGTGAGAGAGTGTGAGAGAGAGTGTGTGGGAGAGAGAAAGTGAGAGAGAGAATGAGAGAGTGTGTGAGAGTGAGAGGCAGAGTGAGAGGGTGTATGAGAGTGTGTGTGAGAGCATATGAGTGTGAGAGAGAGAGCGTGTGCGTGTGTGTGTGAGAGAGAGAGCGTGTGTGTGTGTGTGTGAGAGAGAGAGAGAGCGTGTGTATGTATCTGTGTGTGTGTTTGAGAGAGAGGGCGTGTGTATGTATCTGTGTATGTGTTTGAGAGAGAGGGCGTCTTTGTAACTGAGAAAGAGAGTGTGTGTGTGTGTGTTGAGAGAGAGCGCTTGTATGTGTGAGGGAGCGTGTGCGTGTCAGTGAGTGAGTGAGTGTGAGAGAGCGTGTGTGTTTGTGAGAGAGAGAGCGTGTCTGTGAGAGTGAGCGTGTGTCTGTGCGTGAGAGAGGGAACATGTGTGTGTGTGTGTCTGTGTGAGAGGTCATGTGTGTGAGAGTGTGAGAGGGAGAGTGTGCATGTGTGTGAGAGAGAGCGTGTGTGTGAGAGCGTGTGTGTGAGAGAGAGCGTGTGTGTGAGAGAGAGCGTGTGTGTGAGAGAGAGCGTGTGTGTATGGAGAGGGTGTGTGTGTGTGTGTGTATGTCTGTGTGAGTGAAAGAGCGTGTGTGTGTGAGAGTGTGTGACAGTATATGAGAATGTGATGGTGCATGAGAGTGTGACAGTATATGGGAACGTGTGTGCGAGAGAGAGAGTGTGCGTGTGTGTGAGACATAGAGAGCACGCATGTGTGAGAGAGAGACCGTGTGTGTGTGAGTGAGAGAGAGAAAGGAAGCGTGGGTGTGTGCGCGAGAGGGATAGTGTGTGTGTGAGAGAAAGTGCGTGTGTGTGTGAGTGAGTGAGTGAGTGGGTGAGTGAGTGAGTGGG